>NW_025727842.1:300000-478711 GCF_021461385.2 Schistocerca piceifrons | reverse complement strand
GTCAATAAGAAGGTCCAAGGGATACAGTAAACCTGAAGTGAAGCATCGGAATCTATAACTAGTGTCACAGGAATGGCTCAGAACATAGACAGTAAGAAAAGTCAGTCATCTTGTACTTAAGTCGGCATTGTGCCTTTTCTATTTAATTCGGATGCAATTTCTGTGTTTCATCGTGAATAAGAAGGTCAGAGGGATACAGTAAACCTGAAGTGAAGCATCCGAATCCATAACTCATGTCACAGGAATGGTTCAAAACATAGTCAGCAAAAAGAGTCAGTCTTCTTGTACTTAAGTCGGCATTGTGCCTTTTTTATTTAATTGCGATGCAATTTCTGTGTTTCATCGTCAATAAGAAGGTCCAAGGGATACAGTAAACCTGAAGTGAAGGATCGGAATCTATAACTAGTGTCACAGGAATGGTTCAAAACATAGACAGTAAGAAGAGTCAGTCTTCTTGTACTTAAGTCGGCATTGTGCCTTATGTATTTAATTCCGATGCAATTTCTGTGTTTCGTCGTCAATAAGAAGGTCCAAGGGATACAGTAAACCTGAAGTGAAGCATCGGAATATATAACTAGTGTCACAGGAATGGTTCAAAACATAGCCAGTAAGAAGAGTCAGCCATCTTGTTCTTAAGTAGGCATTGTGGCGTTTCTATTTAATTCCGTTGCAATTCGTGTGTTTCATCGTGAACAAGAAGGTCAGAGGGATACAGTAAACCTGAAGTGAAGCATCGGAATCTATAACTAGTGTCACAGGAATGGTTCAAAGCATAGACAGTAGGAAGAGTCAGTCTTCTTGTACTTAAGTTGGCATTGTGCCTTTTCTATTTAATTCGGATGCAATTTCTGTGTTTCATCGTGAATAAGAAGGTCAGAGGGATACAGTAAACCTGAAGTGAAGCATCCGAATCAATAACTAGTGTCACAGGAATGGTTCAAAACATAGTCAGTAAAAAGAGTCAGTCTTCTTGTACTTAAGTCGGCATTGTGCCTTTTTTATTTAATTTCGGGCAAATTTCTGTGTTTCATCGTCAATAAGAATTTCCGAGGGATACAGTAAACCTGGAGTGAGGCATCAGAATCTATAACTAGTGTCACAGTAATGGTTTTAAACATAGACAGTAAGAAGAGTCAGTCTTCTTGTACTTAAGTCGGCATTGTGCCTTTTGTACTTCATTCCGATGCAATTTCTGTGTTTCATCGTGAATAAGAAGGTCGATGGGATACAGTAGACCTGAAGTGAAGCATCGGGATCTATAAGTAGAGTCACGGGAATGGTTCAAACATAGCCAGTAAGAAGAGTCAGTCTTCTTGTACTTAAGTCGGCATTGTGCCTTTTGTATTTAATTCCGATGCAATTTCTGTGTTTCATCGTCAATAAGATGGTCCAAGGGATACACTAAACCTGAAGTGAAGCATCGGAATCTATAACTAGTGTCACAGGAATGGCTCAGAACATAGACAGTAAGAAAAGTCAGTCGTCTTGTACTTAAGTCGGCATTGTGCCTTTTCTATTTAATTCGGATGCAATATCTGTGTTTCATCGTGAATAAGAAGGTCAGAGGGATACAGTAAACCTGAAGTGAAGCATCAGAATCTATAACTAGTGTCACAGGAACGTTTCAAAACATAGTCAGGAAAAAGAGTCAGTCTTATTGTACTTAAGTCGGCATTGTGCCTTTTTTATTGAATTCCGATGCAATTTCTGTCTTTCATCGTCAATAAGAAGGTCAGAGGGATACAGTAAACCTGAAGTGAAGCATCGGGATCTATAACTAAAGTCACGGGAATGGTTCAAACATAGTCAGTAAGAAGGGTCTATCTTCTTGTATTTAAGTCGGCATTGTGCCTTTTGTACAAATTCCGATGCATTTTCTGTGTTTCATCGTCAATAATAAGGTCAGAGTTATACAGTAAACCTGAGGTGAAGCATCGGTATCTATAACTAGTGTCACAGGAATGGTTCAAAGCATAGACAGTAAGAAAAGTCAGTCGTCTTGTACTTAAGTCGGCATTGTGCCATTTTCATTTAATTTCGATGCAATTTCTGTGTTTCATCGAGAATAAGAAGGTCAGAGGGATACAGTAAACCTGAAGTGAAGTATCCGAATCTATAACTAGTGTCAAAGGAATGATTCAAAACATAGTCAGTAAAAAGAGTCAGTCTTCTTGTACTTAAGTCGGCATTGTGCCTTTTGTATATAATTCCGATGCAATTTCTGTGTTTCATCGCGAATAAGAAGGTCAGAGGGATATAGTAAACCTGAAGTGAAGCATCCGAATCCATAACTAGTGTCACGGGAATGGTTCAAAACGTAGTCAGTAAAAAGAGTCAGTCTTCTTGTACTTAAGTCGGCGTTGTGCCTTTTTCATTTAATTCCGTTGCAATTTCTGTGTTTCATCGTCAATAAGAAGGTCAGAGGGATACAGTAAACCTGAAGTGAAGCATCGGAATCTATAACTAGTGTCACAGGAATGGTTCTAATCATGGTCAGTAAGAAGAGTCAGTCTTTTTGTACTTAAGTCGGCATTGTGCCTTTTGTGTTTAATTCCGATGCAATTTCTGTGTTTCATCGTCAATAAGAAGGTCCAAGAGATACAGTAAACCTGAAGTGAAGCATCGGAATCAATAACTAGTGTTACAGGAAAGGTTCAAAACATAGACAGTAAGATGAGTCAGTCTTCTTGTACTTATGTCGGCATTGTGCCTTTTGTATTTAATTCCGATGCAATTTCTGTGTTTCATCGTCTATAAGAAGATCAAAGGGATACAGTAAACCTGAAGTGAAGCATCGGAATCTATAACTAGTGTCACAGGAATGGTTCAAAACATAGACAGTAGGAAGGGTCAGTCTTCTTGTACTTAAGTCGGCATTGTGCCTTTTGTATTTAATACTAATGCAATATCTGTGTTTCATCGTCAATTAGAAGGTCCAAGGGATACAGTAAACCTGAAGTGAAGCATCGGAATCTATAACTAGTGTCACAGGAATGGTTCAAACCATAGACAGTAAGAAGAGTCAGTCTTCTTTTACTTAAGTCGGCATTGTGCCTTATGTATTTAATTCCGATGCAATTTCTGTGTTTCGTCGTCAATAAGAAGGTCCAAGGGATACAGTAAACCTGAAGTGAAGCATCGGAATTTATAACTAGTGTCACAGGAATGGTTCAAAACATAGCCAGTAAGAAGAGTCAGCCATCTTGTTCTTAAGTAGGCATTGTGGCGTTTCTATTTAATTCCGTTGCAATTCGTGTGTTTCATCGTGAACAAGAAGGTCAGAGGGATACAGTAAACCTGAAGTGAAGCATCGGAATCTATAACTAGTGTCACAGGAATGGTTCAAAGCATAGACAGTAGGAAGAGTCAGTCTTTTTGTACTTAAGTTGGCATTGTGCCTTTTGTATTTAATTCGGATGCAATTTCTGTGTTTCATCGTGAATAAGAGGGTCCGAGGGATACAGTAAACCTGAAGTGAAGCATCCGAATCAATAACTAGTGTCACAGGAATGGTTCAAAACATAGTCAGTAAAAAGAGTCAGTCTTCTTGTACTTAAGTCGGCATTGTGCCTTTTTTATTTAATTTCGGGCAAATTTCTGTGTTTCATCGTCAATAAGAATTTCCGAGGGATACAGTAAACCTGGAGTGAGGCATCAGAATCTATAACTAGTGTCACAGGAATGGTTTTAAACATAGACAGTAAGAAGAGTCAGTCTTCTTGTACTTAAGTCGGCATTGTGCCTTTTGTACTTCATTCCGATGCAAATTCTGTGATTCATCGTGAATAAGAAGGTCGATGGGATACAGTAGACCTGAAGTGAAGCATCGGGATCTATAACTATTGTCACAGGAATGGCTCAGAACATAGACAGTAAGAAAAGTCAGTCGTCTTGTACTTAAGTCGGCATTGTGCCTTTTCTATTTAATTCGGATGCAATTTCTGTGTTTCATCGTGAATAAGAAGGTCAGAGGGATACAGTAAACCTGAAGTGAAGCATCCGAATCTATAACTAGTGTCACAGGAATGTTTCAAAACATAGTCAGCAAAAAGAGTCAGTCTTATTGTACTTAAGTCGGCATTGTGCCTTTTTTATTTAATTCCGATGCAATTTCTGTCTTTCATCGTCAATAAGAAGGTCAGAGGGATACAGTAAACCTGAAGTGAAGCATCGGGATCTATAACTAGAGTCACGGGAATGGTTCAAACATAGTCAGTAAGAAGGGTCAGTCTTCTTGTATTTAAATCGGCATTGTGCCTTTTGTACAAATTCCGATGCATTTTCTGTGTTTCATCGTCAATAAGAAGGTCAGAGGGATACAGTAAACCTGAAGTGAAGCATCGGAATCAATAACTAGTGTCAAAAGAATGATTCAAAACATAGTCAGTAAAAAGAGTCAGTCTTCTTGTACTTAAGTTGGCATTGTGCCTTTTCTATTTAATTCGGATGCAATTTCTGTGTTTCATCGTGAATAAGAAGGTCAGAGGGATACAGTAAACCTGAAGTGAAGCATCCGAATCAATAACTTGTGTCGCAGGAATGGTTCAAAACATAGTCAGTAAAAAGAGTCAGTCTTCTTGTACTTAAGTCGGCATTGTGCCTTTTTTATTTAATTCCGATGCAATTTCTGTGTTTCGTTGTCAATAAGAAGGTTCAAGGGATACGGTAAACCTGGAGTGAAGCATCGGAATCTATAACTAGTGTCACAGGAATGGTTCAAAACATAGACAGTAAGGAGAGTCAGTCTTCTTGTACTTATGTCTGCATTGTGCCTTTTCTATTTAACTCCGATGCAATTTATGTGTTTCATCGTCAATAAGAAGGTCCAAGGGATACAGTAAACCTGAAGTTAAGCATCAGAATCTATAACAAGTGTCACAGGAATGGTTCAAAGCATAGTCGCTAAGAAGACTCAGCTTTCGTGTACTTAAGTCGGTATTGTGCCTTTTGTATTTAATTCTGATGCAATTTCTGTGTTTCATCGTCAATAAGAAGGTCAGAGGGTTACAGTAAACCTTAAGTGTAGCATCGGAATCTAGAACTAGTGTCACAGGAATGGTTCAAAATATAGACAGTAAGAAGAGTCAGTCTTCATGTACTTAAGTCGGCATTCTGCCTTTTCTATTTAATTCCGATGCAATTTATGTGTTTCATCGTCAATAAGAAGGTCCAAGGGATACAGTAAACCTGAAGTGAAGCATCAGAATCGATAACTAGTGTCACAGGAATGGTTCAAAACATAGTCAGTAAGAAGAGTCAGTCTTCTTGTACTTATGTCGGCATTGTGCATTTTGTATTTAATTCCGTAGCAATTTCTGTGTTTCATCGTCAATACGAATTTCCGAGGGATACAGTAAACCTGGAGTGAGGCATCAGAATCTATAACTAGTGTCACAGGAATGGTTTTAAACATAGACAGAAAGAAGAGTTCGTCTTCTTGTACTTAAGTCGGCATTGTGCCTTTTGTACTTCATTCCGATGCTATTTCTGTGTTTCATCGTGAATAAGAAGGTCGATGGGATACAGTAGACCTGAAGTGAAGCGTCGGGATCTATAACTAGAGTCACGGGAATGGTTCAAACATAGTCAGTAAGAAGAGTCAGTCTTCTTGTACTTAAGTCGGCATTGTGCCTTTTGTATTTAATTCCGATGCAATTTCTGTGTTTCATCGTCAATAAGAAGGTCCAAGGGATACAGTAAACCTGAAATGAAGGATCGGAATCTATAACTAGAGTCACAGGAATGGCTCAGAACATAGACAGTAAGAAAAGTCAGTCATCTTGTACTTAAGTCGGCATTGTGCCTTTTCTATTTAATTCGGATGCAATTTCTGTGTTTCATCGTGAATAAGAAGGTCAGAGGGATACAGTAAACCTGAAGTGAAGCATCCGAATCTATAACTCATGTCACAGGAATGGTTCAAAACATAGTCAGCAAAAAGAGTCAGGCTTCTTGTACTTAGGTCGGCATTGTGCCTTTTTTATTTAATTCCGATGCAATTTCTGTGTTTCATCGTCAATAAGAAGGTCCAAGGGATACAGTAAACCTGAAGTAAAGCATCGGAATCTATAACTAGTGTCACAGGAATGGTTCAAAACATAGACAGTAAGAAGAGTCAGTCTTCTTGTACTTAAGTCGGCATTGTGCCTTATGTATTTAATTCCGATGCAATTTCTGTGTTTCGTCGTCAATAAGAAGGTCCAAGGGATACAGTAAACCTGAAGTGAAGCATCGGGATATATAACTAGTGTCACAGGAATGGTTCAAAACATAGCCAGTAAGAAGAGTCAGCCATCTTGTTCTTAAGTAGGCATTGTGGCGTTTCTATTTAATTCCGTTGCAAATCGTGTGTTTCATCGTGAACAAGAAGGTCAGAGGGATACAGTAAACCTGAAGTGAAGCATCGGAATCTATAACTAGTGTCACAGGAATGGTTCAAAGCATAGACAGTAGGAAGAGTCAGTCTTCTTGTACTTAAGTTGGCATTGTGCCTTTTCTATTTAATTCGGATGCAATTTCTGTGTTTCATCGTGAATAAGAAGGTCGGAGGGATACAGTAAACCTGAAGTGAAGCATCCGAATCAATAACTAGTGTCACAGGAATGGTTCAAAACATAGTCAGTAGAAAGTGTTAGTCTTCTTGTACTTAAGTCGGCATTGTGCCTTTTTTATTTAATTTCGGGCAAATTTCTGTGTTTCATCGTCAATAAGAATTTCCGAGGGATACAGTAAACCTGGAGTGAGGCATCAGAATCTATAAGTAGTGTCACAGGAATGGTTTTAAACATAGACAGTAAGAAGAGTCAGTCTTCTTGTACTTAAGTCGGCATTGTGCCTTTTGTACTTCATTCCGATGCAATTTCTGTGTTTCATCGTGAATAAGAAGGTCGATGGGATACAGTAGACCTGAAGTGAAGCATCGGGATCTATAACTAGAGTCACGGGAATGGTTCAAACATAGTCAGTAAGAAGAGTCAGTCTTCTTGTACTTAAGTCGGCATTGTGCCTTTTGTATTTATTTCCGATGCAATTTCTGTGTTTCATCGTCAATAAGAAGGTCCAAGGGATACAGTAAACCTGAAGTGAAGCATCGGAATCTATAACTAGTGTCACAGGAATGGCTCAGAACATAGACAGTAAGAAAAGTCAGTCATCTTGTACTTAATTCGGCATTGTGCCTTTTCTATTTAATTCGGATGCAATTTCTGTGTTTCATCGTGAATAAGAAGGTCAGAGGGATACAGTAAACCTGAAGTGAAGCATCCGAATCCATAACTCATGTCACAGGAATGGTTCAAAACATAGTCAGCAAAAAGAGTCAGTCTTCTTGTACTTAAGTCGGCATTGTGCCTTTTTTATTTAATTCCGATGCAATTTCTGTGTTTCATCGTCAATAAGAAGGTCCAAGGGATACAGTAAACCTGAAGTGAAGCATCGGAATCTATAACTAGTGTCACAGGAATGGTTCAAAACATAGACAGTAAGAAGAGTCAGTCTTCTTGTACTTAAGTCGGCATTGTGTCTTATGTATTTAATTCCGATGCAATTTCTGTGTTTCGTCGTCAATAAGAAGGTCCAAGGGATACAGTAAACCTGAAGTGAAGCATCGGAATATATAACTAGTGTCACAGGAATGGTTCAAAACATAGCCAGTAAGAAGAGTCAGCCATCTTGTTCTTAAGTAGGCATTGTGGCGTTTCTATTTAATTCCGTTGCAATTCGTGTGTTTCATCGTGAACAAGAAGGTCAGAGGGATACAGTAAACCTGAAGTGAAGCATCGGAATCTATAACTAGTGTCACAGGAATGGTTCAAAGCATAGACAGCAGGAAGAGTCAGTCTTCTTGTACTTAAGTTGGCATTGTGCCTTTTCTATTTAATTCGGATGCTGTGTTTCATCGTGAATAAGAAGGGTCAGAGGGATACAGTAAAACCTGAAGTGAAGCATCCGAATCAATAACTAGTGTCACAGGAATGGTTCAAAACATAGTCAGTAAAAAGAGTCAGTCTTCTTGTACTTAAGTCGGCATTGTGCCTTTTTTATTTAATTTCGGGGCAAATTTCTGTGTTTCATCGTCAATAAGAATTTCCGAGGGATACAGTAAACCTGGAGTGAGGCATCAGAATCTATAACTAGTGTCACAGGAATGGTTTTAAACATAGACAGTAAGAAGAGTCAGTCTTCTTGTACTTAAGTCGGCATTGTGCCTTTTTGTACTTCATTCCGATGCAATTTCTGTGTTTCATCGTGAATAAGAAGGTCGATGGGATACAGTAGACCTGAAGTGAAGCATCGGGATCTATAAGTAGAGTCACGGGAATGGTTCAAACATAGCCAGTAAGAAGAGTCAGTCTTCTTGTACTTAAGTCGGCATTGTGCCTTTTGTATTTAATTCCGATGCAATTTCTGTGTTTCATCGTCAATAAGTTGGTCCAGAGGGATACATTAAACCTGAAGTGAAGCATCGGAATCTATAACTAGTGTCACAGGAATGGCTCAGAACATAGACAGTAAGAAAAGTCAGTCGTCTTGTACTTAAGTCGGCATTGTGCCTTTTCTATTTAATTCGGATGCAATATCTGTGTTTCATCGTGAATAAGAAGGTCAGAGGGATACAGTAAACCTGAAGTGAAGCATCAGAATCTATAACTAGTGTCACAGGAACGTTTCAAAACATAGTCAGCAAAAAGAGTCAGTCTTATTGTACTTAAGTCGGCATTGTGCCTTTTTATTGAATTCCGATGCAATTTCTGTCTTTCATCGTCAATAAGAAGGTCAGAGGGATACAGTAAACCTGAAGTGAAGCATCGGGATCTATAACTAAAGTCACGGGATGGGTTCAAACATAGTCAGTAAGAAGGGTCTATCTTCTTGTATTTAAGACGGCATTGTGCCTTTTGTACAAATTCCGATGCATTTTCTGTGTTTCATCGTCAATAATAAGGTCAGAGTTATACAGTAAACCTGAAGTGAAGCATCGGTATCTATAACTAGTGTCACAGGAATGGTTCAAAGCATAGACAGTAAGAAAAGTCAGTCGTCTTGTACTTAAGTCGGCATTGTGCCATTTTCATTTAATTTCGATGCAATTTCTGTGTTCATCGAGAATAAGAAGGGTCAGAGGGATACAGTAAACCTGAAGTGAAGTATCCGAATCTATAACTTAGTGTCAAAGGAATGATTCAAAACATAGTCAGTAAAAAGAGTCAGTCTTCTTGTACTTAAGTCGGCATTGTGCCTTTTGTATATAATTCCGATGCAATTTCTGTGTTTCATCGCGAATAAGAAGGTCAGAGGGATATAGTAAACCTGAAGTGAAGCATCCGAATCCATAACTAGTGTCACAGGAATGGTTCAAAACGTAGTCAGTAAAAAGAGTCAGTCTTCTTGTACTTAAGTCGGCGTGTGCCTTTTTCATTTAATTTCCGTTGCAATTTCTGTGTTTCATCGTCAATAAGAAGGTCAGAGGGATACAGTAAACCTGAAGTGAAGCATCGGAATCTATAACTAGTGTCACAGGAATGGTTCTAATCATGGTCAGTAAGAAGAGTCAGTCTTTTTGTACTTAAGTCGGCATTGTGCCTTTTGTGTTTAATTCCGATGCAATTTCTGTGTTTCATCGTCAATAAGAAGGTCCAAGAGATACAGTAAACCTGAAGTGAAGCATCGGAATCAATAACTAGTGTTACAGGAAAGGTTCAAAACATAGACAGTAAGATGAGTCAGTCTTCTTGTACTTATGTCGGCATTGTGCCTTTTGTATTTAATTCCGATGCAATTTCTGTGTTTCATCGTCCTATAAGAAGATCAAAGGGGTACAGTAAACCTGAAGTGAAGCATCGGAATCTATAACTAGTGTCACAGGAATGGTCAAAACATAGACAGTAGGAAGGGTCAGTCTTCTTGTACTTAAGTCGGCATTGTGCCTTTTGTATTTAATACTAATGCAATATCTGTGTTTCATCGTCAATAAGAAGGTCCAAGGGATACAGTAAACCTGAAGTGAAGCATCGGAATCTATAACTAGTGTCACAGGAATGGTTCAAACCATAGACAGTAAGAAGAGTCAGTCTTCTTTTACTTAAGTCGGCATTGTGCCTTTTGTATTTAATTCCGATGCAATTTTGTGTTTCATCGTCAATAAGAAGGTCAGAGGGATAGAGTAAACCTGAAGTGAAGCATCGGAATCTATAACTAGTGTCACAGGAATGGTTCTAATCATAGTCAGTAAGAAGAGTCAGTCTTTTTGTACTTAAGTTGGCATTGTGCTTTTTGTAATTAATTGCGATGCAATTTCTGTGTATCTTCGTCAATAAGATGGTCCAAGAGATACAGTAAACCTGAAGTGAAGCATCGGAATATATAACTAGTGTCACAGGAATGGTTCAAAACATAGCCAGTAAGAAGAGTCAGCCATCTTGCGCTTAAGTAGGCATTGTGGCGTTTCTATTTAATTCCGTTGCAATTCGTGTGTTTCATCGTCAATAAGAAGGTCAGAGGGATACAGTAAACCTGAAGTGAAGCATCGGGATCTATAACTAGAGTCACGGGAATGGTTCAAACATAGTCAGTAAGAAGAGTCAGTCTTCATGTACTTAAGTCGGCATTGTGCCTTTTGTACTAATTCCGATGCAATTTCTGTGTTTCATCGTCAATAAGAAGTTCCAAGGGATGCAGTAAACCTGAAGTGAAGCATCGGAATCTATAACTAGTGTCACAGGAATGGTTCAAAGCATAGACAGTACGAAAAGTCAGTCGTCTTGTACTTAAGTCGGCATTGTGCCTTTTCTATTTAATTCCGATGCAATTTCTGTGTTTCATCGAGAATAAGAAGGTCAGAGGGATACAGTAAACCTGAAGTGAAGCATCCGAATCTATAACTAGTGTCACAGGAATGATTCAAAACATAGTCAGTAAAAAGAGTCAGTCTTCTTGTACTTAAGTCGGCATTGTGCCTTTTGTATTTAGTTCCGATGCAATTTCTGTGCTTCATCGTGAATAAGAAGGTCAGAGGAAAACAGTAAACCTGAAGTGAAGCATCCGAATCCATAACTAGTGTCACAGGAATGGTTCAAAACGTAGTCAGTAAAAAGAGTCAGTCTTCTTGTACTTAAGTCGGCGTTGTGCCTTTTTCATTTAATTCCGATGCAATTTCTGTGTTTCATCGTCAATAAGTAGGTCAGAGGGATACAGTAAACCTGAAGGGAAGCATCGGAATCTATAACTAGTGTCACAGGAATGGTTCTAATCATAGACAGTAAGAAGAGTCAGTTTTTTTGTACTTAACTCGGCATTGTGCCTTTTGTGTTTAATTTCGATGCAATTTCTGTGTTTCATCGTCAATACGAAGGTCCAAGAGATACAGTAAACCTGAAGTGAAGCATCGGAATCAATAACTAGTGTCACAGGAATGGTTCAAAACATAGACAGTAAGATGAGTCAGTCTTCTTGTACTTATGTCGGCATTGTGCCTTTTGTATTTAATTCCGATGCAATTTCTGTGTTTCATCGTCAATAAGAAGATCAAAGGAATACAGTAAACCTGAAGTGAAGCATCGGTATCTATAACTAGTGTCACAGGAATGGTTCAAAACATAGACAGTAGGAAGAGTATGTCTTCTTGTACTTAAGTCGGCATTGTGCCTTTTGTATTTAATACCGATGCAATTTCTGTGTTTCATTGTCAATAAGTAGTCCAAGGGATACAGTAAACCTGAAGTGAAGCATCGGAATCTATAACTAGTGTCACAGGAATGGATCAAAACATAGACAGTAAGAAGTGTCAGCCTTATTGTACTAAAGTCGGCATTGTGCTTTTTTGTGTTTGATTCCGATGCAATCCCTGTGTTTCATTGTGAATACGAAGGTACAAGGGGTACAGTAAACCTGAGGTGAAGTATCGAATCTAAAACTGGTCTCATAGGAGAGATTCAAAACATAGACAGTAAGAAGAGTCAGTCTTCTTTTACTTAAGTCGGCATTGTGCCTTTTGTGTTTAATTCCGATGCAATTTCTGTTTTTCTTCGTCAATAAGAAGGTCCAAGAGATACAGTAAACCTGAAGTGAAGCATCGGAATATATAACTAGTTTCACAGGAATGGTTCAAAGCATAGCCAGTAAGAAGAGTCAGCCATCTGTTCTTAAGTAGGCATTGTAGCGTTTCCATTTAATTCCGTTGCAATTCGTGTGTTTCATCGTCAATAAGAAGGCCAAAGGGATACAGTAAACCTGAAGTGAAGCATCGGGATCTATAACTAGAGTCACGGGAAAGGTTCAAACATAGTTAGTAAGAAGAGTCACTCTTCTTGTACTTAAGTCAGCATTGTGCCTTTTGTATTTAATTCCGATGCAATTTCTGTGTTTCATCGTCAATAAGAAGGTCAGAGGGAGACAGTAAACCTGAAGTGAAGCATCCGAAACTATAACTAGTGTCACAGGAATGGTTCAAAACGTAGTCAGTAAAAAGAGTCAGTCATCTTGTGCTTAAGTCGGCATTGTGCCTTTTTCATTTAATTCTGATGCAATTTCTGTGTTTCATCGTCAATAAGAAGGTCAGAGGGATACAGTAAACCTGAAGTGAAGCATCGGAATGTATAACTAGTGTCACAGGAATGGTTTAAAACATAGACAGTAAGGAAGAGACAGTCTTCTTGTACTTAAGTCGGCATTGAGCCTTTGTATTTAATTCCGATGCAATATCTGTGGTTTCATCGTCAATAAGAAGGTCCAAGGGATACAGTAAACCTGAAGTGAAGCATCGGAATTATAAACTGGTCTCACAGGAATGGTTCAAAGCATAGACAGTAAGGATGAGTCAGTCTTCTTGTACTTAAGTCGGCATTGTGCCTTTTGTATGTAATTCCGATGCAATTTCTGTGTTTCATCGTCAATAAGAGGATCAGAGGGATACAGTAAACCTGAAGTGAAGCATCGGAATCTATAACTAGTGTCACAGGAATGGTTCAAAACATAGACAGTAGAAGAGTCAGTCTTCTTGTATTTAAGTCGGCACTGTGCCTTTTGCACTAATTTCCGATGCAATTTCTGTGTTTCATCGTCAATAAGAAGGTCAGAGGGATACAGTAAACCTGAAGTGAAGCATCTGAATCTATAACTAGTGTCACGGGAATGGTTCAAAAGCATAGACCAGTAAGAAAAGGCAGTCGTCTTGTACTTAAGTCGGCATTGTGCCTTTTCTATTTAATTCCGATGCAATTTCTGTGTTTCATCGAGTATAAGAAGGTCAGAGGGATACAGTAAACCTCAAGTGAAGCATCCGAATCAATAACTAGTGTCACAGGAATGATTCAAAACATAGTCAGTAAAAAGAGTCAGTCTTCTTGTACTTAAGTCGGCATTGTGCCTTTTGTATTTAATTCCGATGCAATTTCTGGGTTTCATCGAAAATAAGAAGGTCAGAGGGATACAGTAAACCTGAAGTGAAGCATCCGAATCCATAACTAGTGTCACAGGAATAGTTCAAAACGTAGTCAGTAAAAAGAGTCAGTCTTCAAGTACTTAAGTCGGCGTTGTGCCTCTTTCATTTAATTCCGATGCAATTTCTGTGTTTCTTCGTCAATAAGAAGGTCAGAGGGATACAGTTAACCTGAAGGGAAGCATCGGAATCTATAACTAGAGTCAAGGGAATGGTTCAAAACATAGTCAGTAAGAAGAGTCAGTGTTCTTGTACTTAAGTCGGCATTGTGCCTTTTGTATTTAATTCCGATGCAATTTCTGTGTTTCATCGTCAATAAGAAGGTCCAAGGGATACAGTAAACCTGAAGTGAAGCATCGGAATCTATAAACTAGTGTCACAGGAATGGTTCAAAGCATAGACAGTAAGAAAAGTCAGTCGTCTTATACTTAAGTCGGCATTGTGCCTTTTCTATTTAATTCCGATGCAATTTCTGTGTTTCATCGTCAATAAGGAGGTCCAAGGGATACAGTAAACCTGAAGTGAACCATCGGAATCCATAACTAGTGTCACAGGAATGGTTCAAAACATAGTCAGTAAGAACAGTCAGTCTTCTTGGCCTTAAGTCGGCATTGTGCCTATTGTATTTAATTCCGATGCAATTTCTGTGTTTCATCGTCAATAAGAAGGTCCAAGGGATACAGTAAACCTGGAGTGTAGCATCGGAATCTATAACTAGTGTCACAGGAATGGTTCAAAGCATAGATAGTTGGAAGAGTCAGTCTTCTTGTACTGAAATCGGCATTGTGAATTTTGTAGTTAATTCCAATGCAATTTCTGTGTTTCATCAACAAAAACAAGGTCAGAGGGATACAGTAAACCTGAAGTGAAGCATCGGAATCCAAAACTAGTGTCACAGGAATGGTTCAAAACATAGACAGTAGGAATAGTCAGTCTTCTTGTAATTAAGTCGATATTGTGCCTTTTGTATTTGATTCCGATGCAATTTCTGTGTTTCATCGAGAACAAGAAGGTCAGAGGGATACAGTGAACCTGAAGTGAAGCATCCGAATCTATAACTAGTGTCACAGCAATGATTCAAAACATAGTCAGTAAAAAGAGTCAGTCTTCTTGTACTTAAGTCGGCATTGTTCCTTTAGTATTTAATTCCGATGCAATTTCTGTGTTTCATCGTGAATAGGAAGGTCAGAGGGATACAGTAAACCTAATGTGAAGCATCCGAAACTGTAACTAGAGTCACAGGAATGGTTCAAAACGTAGTCAGTAAAAAGAGTCAGTCTTCTTGTGCTTAAGTCGGCATTGTGCCTTTTTCATTTAATTCCGATGCAATTTCTGAGTTTCATTGTCAATAAGAAGGTCAAAGGGATACAGTAAACCTGAAGTGAAGCATCGGAATCTATAACTCGTGTCACAGGAGTGGTTTAAAACATAGACAGTAAGAAGAGACAGTCTTCTTGTACTTAAGTCGGCATTGTGACTTTTGTATTTAATTCCGATGCAATTTCTGTGTTTCATCGTCAATAAGACGGTCTAAGGGATACAGTAAACCTGAAGTGAAGCATCGGAATTATAAACTGGTCTCACAGGAATGGTTCAAATCATAGACAGTAAGATGAGTCAGTCTTTATGTACTTAATTCGGCATTGTGCCTCTTGTATTTAATTCCGATGCAATTTCTGTGTTTCATCGTCAACAAGAGGATCAGAGGGATACAGTAAACCTGAAGTGAAGCATCGGAATCTATAACTAGTGACACAGGAATGGCTCAAAACATAGACTGTAGGAAGAGTCAGTCTTGTTGTATTTAAGTCGGCATTGTGCCTTTTGCACTAATTCCGATGCAATTTCTGTGTTTCATCGTCAATAAGAAGGTCAGAGGGATACAGTAAACCTCAAGTGAAGCATCGGAATCTATACCTAGTGTCACAGGAATTGGTTCAAAGCATAGACAGTAGGAAAAGTCAGTCGTCTTATACTTAAGTCGGCATTGTGCCTTTTTTATTTAATTCCGATGCAATTTCTGTGTTACATCGTGAATAAGAAGGTCAGAGGGATACAGTTAACCTGAAGGGAAGCATCGGGATCTATAACTAGAGTCAAGGGAATGGTTCAAAACATAGTCAGTAAGAAGAGTCAGTCTTCTTGTACTTAAGTCGGCATTGTGCCTTTTGTATTGAATTCCGATGCAATTTCTGTGTTTCATCGTCAATAAGAAGGTCCAAGGGATACAGTAAACCTGAAGTGAAGCATCGGAATCTATAACTTTTGTCACAGGAATGGTTAAAAGCATAGACAGTAAGAAAAGTCAGTCGTCTTATACTTAAGTCGTCATTGTGCCTTTTTTATTTAATTCCGATGCAATTTCTGTGTTACATCGTGAATAAGAAGGTCAGAGGGATACAGTAAACCTGAAGTGAAGCATCCGAATCTATAACTGTTGTCACAGGAATGGTTCAAAACATAGTCAGTAAAAGGAATCAGTCTTCTTGTGCTTAAGTCGGATTGTGCCTTTTGTATTTAATTCCGATGCAATTTCTGTGTTTCATCGTCAATAAGGAGGTCCAAGGGATACAGTAAACCTGAAGTGAAGCATCGGAATCTATAACTAGTGTCACAGGAATGGTTCAAATCATAGTCAGTAAGAACAGTCAGTCTTCTTGGCCTTAAGTCGGCATTGTGCTTTTGTATTTAATTCCGATGCAATTTCTGTGTTTCATCGTCAATAAGAAGGTCCAAGGGATACAGTAAACCTGGAGTGTAGCATCGGAATCTATAACTGGTGTCACAGGAATGGTTCAAAGCATAGATAGTAGGAAGAGTCAGTCTTCTTGTACTGAAGTCGGCATTGTGAATATTGTATTTAATTCCGATGCAATTTCTGTGTTTCATCAACAAAAACAAGGTTAGAGGGATACAGTAAACCTGAAGTGAAGCATCGGAATCCAAAACTAGTGTCCCAGGAATGGTTCAAAACATAGACAGTAGGAATAGTCAGTCGTCTTGTACTTAAGTCGATATTGAGACTTTTGTATTTGATTCCGATGCAATATCTGTGTTTCACCGTCAATAAGAAGGTCCAAGGTATACAGTAAACCTGAAGTGAAGCATCGCAATCTATAACTAGTGTCACAGGAATAGTTCAAACATAGTCAGTAAGAAGAGTCAGTCGTCTTGTACTTAAGTCGGCATTGTGCCTTTTCTATTTAATTCCGATGCTATTTCTGTGTTTCATCGTCAATAAGAAGGTCAGAGGGATACAGTAAACCTGAAGTGAAGCATCGGAATCTATAGCTAGTGTCACAGGAATGGTTCAAAACATAGTCAGTAAGAAGAGTCAGTCTTGTTGTCCTTAAGTCGGCATTGTCCCTTTTGTATTTAATTCCGATGCAATTACTGTGTTTCATCGTCAATAAGAAGGTTCAAGGGATACAGTAAACCTGGAGTGAAGCATCGGAATCTATAACTAGTGTCAGAGGAATGGTTCAAAACATAGACAGTAAGGTGAGTCAGTCTTCTTGTACTTATGTCGGCATTGTGCCTTTTGTATTTAATTCCGATGCAATTTCTGTGTTTCATCGTCAATAAGAAGTTCTAAGGGATACAGTAAACCTAAAGTGAAGCATCGGAATCTATAACTAGTGTCACAGGAATGGTTCAAAACATAGAACATAAGAAGAGTCAGCCTTCTTGTACTTAAGTCGGTATTGTGCCTTTTGTATTTAATTCTGATGTAATTTCTGTGTTTCATCGTCAATACGAAGGTCGGAGCGATACAGTAAACCTGAAGTGTAGCATCGGAATCTAGAACTAGTGCCACAGGAATGGTTCAAAACATAGACAGTAAGAAGACTCAGTCTTCCTGTACTTAAGTCGGCATTGTGCCTTTTCTATTTAATTCCGATGCAATTTATGCGTTTCATAGTCATTAAGAAAGTCCAAGAGATACAGTAAACCTGAAGTGAAGCATCAGAATCTATGACTAGTGTCACAGGAATGGTTCAAAACATAGTCAGTAAGAAGAGTCCGTCTTCTTGTACTTAAGTCGGCATTGTGCCTTTTGTACTTCATTCCGTTGCAATTTCTGTGTTTCATCATGAATAAGAAGGTCGATGGGATACAGTAGACCTGAATTGAAGCATCGGAATCTATAACTAGTGTCACAGGAATGGTTCAAAGCATAGACAGTAAGAAGAGTCAGTCTCCTTGTACTTAAGTCGGCATTGTGCCTTTTGTATTTAATTCCGATGCAATTTCTGTGTTTCATCGTAAATAAGAAGGTCAGAGGGGTACCGTAAACCTGAAGTGAAGCATCGGAATCTATAACTAGATTCACAGGAATGGTTCTAAACATAGACAGTAAGAAGAGTCAGTCTTCTTGAACTGAAGTCGGCATTGTGCCTTTTGTTTTTAATTCCGATGCAATATCTGTGTTTCTTCGTCAATAAGAAGGTCCTAGGGATACAGTAAACGTGGAGTGAAGCATCGGATTCTATAACTAGTGTCACAAGAAAGGTCAAAACATAGTCAGTAAGAAGAAGCAGTCTTCTTGTAGTTAAGTCGGCATTGTGCCTTTTGTATTTAATTCCGATGCAATTTCTGTGTTTCATCGTCAATAAAAAGTTCAGAGGGATATAGTAAACCTGAAGTGAAGCACCGGAATCTATAACTAGTGTCACAGGAATGGTTCAAAACATAGACTGTAAGAAGAGTCAGTCTTCTTGTACTTTATTCGGCATTGCGCCTTTTGTATTTAATTCCGATGCAATTTCTGTGTGTCATCGTCAATAAGTAGGTCCAAGGGATACAGTAAACCTGTAGTGAAGCATGGGAATCTATCACTAGTGTCACTGGAATGGTTCAAAACATAAACAGTAAGAAGAGTCAGTCTTCTTGCAATTAAGTCGGCATTGTCCCTTTTCTATTTAATTCCGATGCAATATCTGTGTTTCATCGTCAATAACAAGGTCCAAGAGATACAGTAAACCTGAAGTGAAGCATCGGAATCATTAAGTAGTGTCACAGGAATGGTTCAAAACATAGTCAGTAAGAAGCGTCAGTCTTCTTGTACTTAAGTCGGCATTGTGCCTTTTCTATTTCATTCTGATGCGATTCTTGTGTTTCATCGTCAATAAGAAGGTCCAAAGAAACAGTAAACCTGGAGTGAAGCACCGGAATCTATAACTAGTGTCACAGTAATGGTTCAAAACATAGACGGTAAGAAGAGTCAGTCTTCTTGTACTGTAGTCGGCATTGTGCCTTTTGTATTTAATTCCGATGCAATTTCTGCGTTTCATCGTCAATAAGAAGGATCGACGGATACAGTAAACCTGGAATGAAGCATCTGAATCTATAACTAGTGTCACAGGTATGGTTCAAAACTTAGACAGTAAGAAGAGTCAGTCGTCTTGTACTTAATTCTGCATTGTGCCTTTTAAATATAATTCCGATGCAATTTCTGTGTTTAATCGTCAATAAGAAGGTCCAAGGGATACAGTACACCTGAAGTGAAGCATCGGAAATTATACCTAGTGTCACAGGAATGGTTCAAAACATAGTCAGTAAGAAGAGAGTCTTCTTGTACTTAAGTCATCATTGTGCATTTTCTATTTAATTCTGATGCAATTTCTGTGATTCATCGTCAATAAGAAGGTCCAAGGGTTACAGTAAGCCTGAAGTGAAGCATCGGAATCTATAACTAGTGTCACAGGAATGGTTTCAAACATAGACAGTAAGAAGACTCAGTCTTCTTGTACTTAAGTCGGCATTGTGCCTTTTGTACTTCATTCCGATGCAATTTCTGTGTTTCATCGTGAATAAGAAGGTCGATGGGATACAGTAGACCTGAATTGAAGCATCGGAATCTATAACTAGTGTCACAGGAATGGTTTTAAACATAGACAGTAAGAAGAGTCAGTCTTCTTGTACTTACGTCGGCATTGTGCCATTAGTATTTATTTCCGATGCAATTTCTGTGTTTCATCGTGAATAAGAAGGTCAGAGGGATACAGTAAACCTGAAGTGAAGCATCCGAATCTATAACTAGTGTCACAGGAATGGTTCAAAACGTAGTTAGTTAAAAGAGTCAGTCTTCTTGTACTTAAGGCGGCATTGTGCCTTTTTCATTTAATTCCGATGCAATTTCTGTGTTTCATCGTCAATAAGAAGGTCAGAGGGATACAGTAAACCTGAAGTGAAGCATCGGAATCTGTAACTAGTGTCACAGGAATGGTTCTAATCATAGTCAGTAAGATGAGTCAGTCTTTTTGCATTTAAGTCGGCATTGAGCCTTTTGTGTTTAATTCCGATGCAATTTCTGTGTTTCATCGTCAATAAGAAGGTCCAAGAGATACAGTAAACCTGAAGCATCGGAATCTATAACTAGTGTCACAGGAATGGTTCAAAACATAGACAGTAAGATGAGTCAGTCTTCTTGTACTTAAGTCGGCATTGTGCATTTGTATTTAATTCCGATGCAATTTCTGTGTTTCATCGTCAATAAGAAGGTCCAAGGGATACAGTAAATCTGAAGTGAAGCATCGGAATTATAAACTGGTCTCACAGGAATCGTTCAAACATAGACAGTAAGATGAGTCAGTCTTCTTGTATTTTGGTCTTCATTGTGACTTATGTATTTAATTCCGATGCAATTTCTGTGTTTCATCGTCAATAAGAAGGTCCAAGAGATACAGTAAACCTGAAGTGAAGCATCGGAATCTATAACTAGTGTCACAGGAATGGTTCAATACATAGCCAGTAAGGAGAGTCAATCATCTTGTAGTTAAGTAGGCATAGTGGCGTTTCTATTTAATTCCGATGCAATTTCTGTGTTACATCGTGAATAAGAAGGTCAGAGGGATACAGTAAACCTGAAATGAAGCATCCGAATCTATAACTAGTGTCACAGGAATGGTTCAAAGCATAGACAGTAAGAAAAGTCAGTCGTCTTGTACTTAAGTCGGCATTGTGCCTTTTCTATTTAATTCCGATGGAATTTCTGTGTTACATCGTGAATAATAAGGTCAGAGGGATACAGCAAACCTGAAGTGAAGCATCCGAATCTATAACTGTTCTCACAGGAATGGTTCAAAACATAGTCAGTAAAAAGAATCAGTCTTCTTGTACTTAAGTCGGATTGTGCCTTTTGTATTTAATTCCGATGCAATTTCTGTGTTTCATCGTCAATAAGGTGGTCCAAGGGATACAGTAAACCTGAAGTGAAGCAACTGAATCTATAACTAGTGTCACAGGAATGGTTCAAAACATAGTCAGTAAGAACAGTCAGTCTTCTTGCCCTTAAGTCGGCATTGTGCCTTTTGTATTTAATTCCGTTGCAATTTCTGTGTTTCATCGTCAATAAGAAGGTCCAAGGGATACAGTAAACCTGGAGTGTAGCATTGGAATTTATAACTAGTGTCACAGAAATGGTTCAAAACATAGACAGTAGGAAGAGTCAGTCTTCTTGTACTGAAGTCGGCATTGTGCCTTTTGTATATAATTCCGATGCAATTTCTGTGTTTCATCAACAAAAACAAGGTCAGAGGGATACAGTAAACCTGAAGTGAAGCATCGGAATTCAAAACTAGTGTCACAGTAATGGTACTTAAGTCGATATTGTGCCTTTTGTATTTAATTCCGATGCAATTTCTGTGTTTCATCGTCAATAAGAAGGTCCAAGGTATACAGTAAACCTAAAGTGAAGCACCAGAATCTATAACTACTGACACAGGAATGGTTCAAATCATAGACAGTAAGAAGAGTCAGCCTTCTTGTGCTTAAGTCGGTATTGAGCCTTTTGTATTTAATTCTGATGCAATTTCTGTGTTTCATCGTCAACAAGACGGTCAGAGGGATACAGTAAACCTGAAGTGTAGCATCGGAATCTAGAACTAGTGTCACAGGATTGGTTCAAACCATAGACAGTAAGAAGAGTCAGTCTTCCTGTACTTAAGTCGGCATTGTGCCTTTTCTATTTAATTCCGATGCAATTTATGTGTTTCATCGTCAATAAGAAGGTCCATGGGATACAGCAAACCTTAAGTGAAGCATCAGAATCTATAACTAGTGTCACAGGAATGGTTCAAAATCATAGTCAGTAAGAAGAGTCAGTCTTCTTGTACTTAAGTCGGCATTGTGCCCTTTGTATTTATTTCCGATGCAATTTCTTTGTTTCATCGTATATAAGAAGGTCAGAGGGGTACCGTAAACCTGAAGAGAAGCATCGGAATCTATAACTAGAGTCACAGGAATGTTTCAAAACATAGACAGTAAGAAGCGTCAGTCTTCTTGGACTAAAGTCGGCATTGTGCCTTTTGTATTTAATTCCGATGCAATTTCTGTGTTTCATCGTCAATAAAAAGTTCAGAGGGATACAGTAAACCTGAAGTGAAGCACCGGAATCTATAACTTGTGTCACAGGAATGGTTCAAAACATAGACTGTAAGAAGAATCAGTCTTCTTGTACTTTAGTCGGCATTGTGACTTTTGTATTTAATTCCGATGCAATTTCTGTGTTTCATCGTCAATAAGTAGGTCCAAGGGATACAGTAAACCTGTAGTGAAGCATCGGAATCTATAACTAGTGTCACTGGAATGGTTCAAAACATAAACAGTAAGAAGAGTCAGTCTTCTTGCAATTAAGTCGGCATTGTTCCTTTTCTATTTAATTCCGATGCAATATCTGTGTTTCATCGTCAATAAGAAGGTCCAAGGGAAACAGCAAACCTGAAGTGATGCATCGGAATCATTAAGTAGTGTCACAGGAATTGTTCAAAACATAGTCAGTAAGAAGCGTCAGTCTTCTTGTACTTAAGTCGGCATTGTGCATTTTCTATTTCATTCTGATGCAATTCCTGTGTTTCATCGTCAATAAGAAGGTCCAAGGGAAACAGTAAACCTGGAGTGAAACACCGGAATCTATAACTAGTGTCACAGTAATGGTTCAAAACATAGACAGTAAGAAGAGTCAGTCGTCTTGTACTTAATTCTGCATTGTGCCTTTTGTATTTAATTCCGATTCAATTTCTGTGTTTCATCGTCAATAAGAACGTCCAAGGGATACAGTAAACCTGAAGTGAAGCATCGGAAATTATAACTAGTGTCACAGGAACGGTTCAAAACATAGTCAGTAAGAAGAGTCAGTCTTCTTCTACTTAAGTCATCATTGTGCATTTTCTATTTAATTCTGATGCAATTTCTGTGATTCATCGTCAATAAGAAGGTCAGAGGGATACAGTAAACGTGGAGTGAAGCATCGGAATCTATAACTAGGGTCACAGGAGTGGTTCAAATCATAGACAGTAAGAAGAGTCAGACTTCTCTTACTTAAGTCAGCATTGTGCCTTTTGTATTTAATTCCGATGCAATTTCTGTGTTTCATCGTCAATAAGAATGTCCAAGGGATACAGTAAACCTGGAGTGATGCATCGGAGTGTATAACTAGTGTCACAGGAATGGTTCAAAAATAGACAGTAAGAAGAGTCAGTCTCCTTGTACTTAATTCGGCATTGTGCCTTTTCTATTTAATTCCGATGGAATTTCTGTGTTTCATCGTCACTAAGAAGGTCAGAGGGATACAGTAATCCTGAAGTTAAGCATCGGAATCTATAACTAGTGTCACAGGAATGGTTCAAAGCATAGTCAGTAAGAAGAGTTAGTCTTCTTGTAGTTTGTCGGCATTGTGCCTTTCGTATTTAATTCCGATGCAATTTCTGTGTTTCACCGGCAATAAGAAAGTCAGAGGGATACAGTAAACCTGAAGTGAAGCATCGTAATCTTCAACTAGTGTCACAGGAATGGTTCAAATCATAGACAGTAAGAAGAGTCAGTCATCTTGTACTTAAGTCGGCATTGTGCCTTTTCTAATTAATTCCGATGCAATTTCTGTGTTTCATCGTCAATAAGAAGGTCAGAGGGATACAGTAAACCTGAAGTGGAGCATCGGAATCTACAACTAGTGTCACAGGAATGGTTCAAAGCATAGACGGTTGGAAGAGTCAGTCTTCTTGTACTTATGTCTGCAATGTGCCTTTTGTTTTTAATTCCGATGCAATTTCTGTGCTTCACCGGCAATAAGAAGGTCAGAGGGATACAGTAAACCTGAAGTGAAGCATCGGAATCTTTAACTAGAGTCACAGGAATGGTTCAAAACGTAGACAGTAAGAAGAGTCAGTCTTCTTGAACTAAAGTCGGCATTGTGCTTTTTGTATTTAATTCCGATGCAATTTCTGTGTTTCTTCGTCAATAAGAAGTCCCAAGGGATACAGTAAACCTGGAGTGAAGCATCGGAATCTATAACTAGTGTCACAAGAATGGTTCAAAGCATAGTCAGTAAGAAGAGGCAGTCTTCTTGTAGTTAACTCGGCATTGTGTCTTTTGTATTTAATTCCGATGCAATTTCTGTGTTTCATCGTCAATAAAAAGTTCAGAGGGATACAGTAAACCTGAAGTGAAGCATCGGAATCTATAACTAGTGTCACAGGAATGGTTCAAAATATAGACTGTAAGAAGAGTCAGTCTTCTTGTACTTTAGTCGGCATTGTGCCTTTTGTATTTAATTCCGATGCAATTTCTGTGTTTCATCGCCAATAAGTAGGTCCAAGGGATACAGTAAAACAGTAGTGAAGCATCGGAATCTATAACTAGTGTGACTGGAATGGTTCCAATCATAAACAGTAAGAGGAGTCAGACTTCTTGCAATTAAGTCGGCATTGTACCTTTTCTATTTAATTCCGATGCAATATCTGTGTTTCATCGTCAATAAGATGGTCCAAGGGATACACTAAACCTGAAGTGAAGAATCGGAATCATTAAGTAGTGTCACAGGAATGGTTCAAAACATAGTCAGTAAGAAGCGTCAGTCTTCTTGTACTTACTCGGCATTGTGCCTTTTCTATTTCATTCTGATGTAATTCCTGTGTTTCATCGTCAATAAGAAGGTCCAAGGGATACAGTAAACCTGTAGTGAAGCATCGGAATCTATAACTAGTGTCACTGTAATGGTTCAAAACATAGACTGTAAGAAGAGTCAGTCTTCTTGTACTGTAGTCGGCATTGTGCCTTTTGTATTTAATTCCGATGCAATTTCTGCGTTTAATCGTCAATAAGAAGGCCCAACGGATACAGTAAACCTGGAGTGAAGCATCGGAATCTATAACTAGTGTCACAGGAATGGTTCAAAACATAGACAGTAGGAAGAGTCAGTCTTCTTGTACTTAAGTCGGCATTGTGCCTTTTCTATTAATTTCCGATGCAATTTCTGTGTTTCATCGTCATTAAGAAGGTCCAAGTTATACAGTATACCTGAAGTGAAGCATCGCAATCTATAACTAGTGTCACAGGAATAGTTCAAAACATAGTCAGTAAGAAGAGTCAGTCTTCTTGTACTTAAGTCGCCATTGTGACTTTTCTATTTATTTCCTATGCAATTTCTGTGTTTCATCGTCAATAAGAAGGTCCAAGGGATACAGTAAACCTGGAGTGAAGCATCGAAATCTATAACTAGTGTCACAGGAATGGTTCATAACATAGAGAGTAAGAAGAGTCAGTCTTCTAGTACTTAAGTCGGCATTGTGCCTATACGATTTAATTCCGAAACAATTTCTGTGTTTCATCGGCAATAAGAAGGTCAGAGGGATACAATAAACCTGAAGTGAAGCATCGGAATCTATAACTAGTGTCACAGTAAGAACAGTCAGTCTTCTTGTCCTTAAGTCGGCATTGTGCATTTTGTATTTAATTCCGATGCAATTTCTGTGTTTCCTCGTCAATAAGAAGGTCCAAGGGATACAGTAAACATCAAGTGAAGCATTGGAATCTATACGTAGTGTCTCAGGAATGGGTCAAAATATAGTCAGGAGGAAGAGTCGGTCTTCATGTACTTATGTCGGCATTGGGCCTTTTGTATTTAATCCGATGCATTTTCTGTGTTTCAACGTCAATAAGATGGTCCAAGGGATACAGTAACCCTGAAGTGAAGCATCGGAATCTATAACTAGTGTCACAGGAATGGTACAAATCATAAACAGTAGGAAGAGTCAGTCTTCTTGTACTTAAGTAGGCATTGTGCATTTTGTATTTAATTCCGATGCAATTTCTGTGTTTCATCGTCAATAAGAAGGTCCAAGAGACACAGTAAACCTGAAGTGAAGCATCGGAATCTATAAGTAGTGTCACAGGAATGGTTCAAAACATAGTCAGTAAGAAGAGTCAGTCTTCTTGTACTTAAGTCGGCATTGTGCCTTTTGTATTTAATTCCGATGCAATTTCTGTGTTTCATCGTCAATAAGAAGGTCAGAGGGATACAGTAAACCTGAAGTGAAGCATCGCAATCTATAACTAGTGTCACAGGAATGGTTCAAAACATAGTTAGTAAGAAGAGTCAGTCTTCTTGTCCTTAAGTCGGCATTGTGCCTTTTGTATTTAATTCCGATGCAATTTCTGTGTTTCATCGGCAATAAGGTCAGAGGGATACAGTAAACCTGAAGCGAAGCATCGGAATCTATAACTAGTGTCACAGGAATGGTTCAAAACATAGATAGTAGGAAGTGTCAGTCTTCTTGTACTTAAGTCGGCATTGTGCCTTTTGTATTTAATTCCGATGCAATTTCTGTGTTTCATCAACAATAAGAAGGTCAGAGGGATACAGTAAACCTGAAGTGAAGCATCGGAATCCAAAACTAGTGTCACAGGAATGGTTCAAAACGTAGACAGTAGGAAGAGTCAGTCTTCTTGTACTTAAGTCGGCATTGTGCCTTTTGTATTTAATTCCGATGCAATTTCTGTGTTTCATCGTCAATAAGAAGGTCCAACGTATACAGTAAACCTGAAGTGAAGCATCGCAATCTACAACTAGTGTCACAGGAATTGTTCAAAATATAAACAGTAAGAAGAGTCAGTCTTCTTGTACTTAAGTCGGCATTGTGCCTTTTCTATTTAATTCCTATGCAACTTCTGTGTTTCATCGTCAATAAGAAGGTCCAAGGGATACAGTAAACCTGGAGTGAAGCATCGGAATCTATAACTAGTGTCACAGGAATGGTTCATAACATAGAGAGTAGGAAGAGTCAGTCTTCTAGTACTTAAGTAGGCATTGTGCATTTTCTATTTAATTCCGATACAATTTCTGTGTTTCATCGGCAATAAGAAGGTCAGAGGGATACAATAAACCTGAAGTGAAGCATCGGAATCTATAACTAGTGTCACAAGAATGGTTCAATTCATAGACAGTAGGAAGATTCAGTCTTCTTGTACTTAAGTCGGCATTGTGCCTTTTGTATTTAATTCCGATGCAATTTCTGTCTTTCATCGTCAATGAGAAGGTCCAAGGGATACAGTAAACCTGAAGTGAAGCATCGGAAACTATAAATAGCGTCACAGGAATGGTTCAAAACATAGACTGTAAGAAGAGTCGGTCTTCTTGAACTTAAGTCGGCATTGTGCCTTTTGTATTTAATTCCGATGCAATTTCTGTGTTTCATCGTCAATAAGAAGGTCCAAGGGATACAGTAAACCTGGAGTGAAACATTGGAATCTATAACTAGAATCACAGGAATGGTACAAATCATAGACAGTAGGAAGAGTCAGTCTTCTTGTACTTAAGTCGGCATTGTGCATTTTGTATTTAATTCCGATGCAATTTCTGTGTTTCATCGTCAATAAGAAGGGCCAAGGGATACAGTAAACCTGAAGTGAAGCATTGGAATCTATAACTAGTGTCACAGGAATGGTTCAAAACGTAGACAGTAAGAAGAGTCAGTATTCTTGTACTTAAGTCGGCATTGTGCCTTTTCTATTTAATTCCGATGCAATTTCTGTGTTACATCGTGAATAAGAAGGTCAGAGGGATACAGCAAACCTGAAGTGAAGCATCCGAATCTATAACTGTTGTCACAGGAATGGTTCAAAACATAGTCAGTAAAAAGAATCAGTCTTCTTGTACTTAAGTCGGATTGTGCCTTTTGTATTTAATTCCGATGCAATTTCTGTGTTTCATCGTCAATAAGGTGGTCCAAGGGATACAGTAAACCTGAAGTGAAGCATCGGAATCTATAACTAGTGTCACAGGAATGGTTCAAAACATAGTCAGTAAGAACAGTCAGTCTTCTTGCCCTTAAGTCGGCATTGTGCTTTTTGTATATAATTCCGATGCAATTTCTGTGTTTCATCAACAAAAACAAGGTCAGAGGGATACAGTAAACCTGAAGTGAAGCATCGTAATCCAAAACTAGTGTCACAGTAATGGTTCAAAACATAGACAGTAGGTATAGTCAGTCTTCTTGTACTTAAGTCGATATTGTGCCTTTTGTATTTAATTTCGATGCAATTTCTGTGTTTCATCGTCAATAAGAAGGTCCAAGGTATACAGTAAACCTGAAGTGAAGCATCGCAATCTATAACTAGTGTCACAGGAATGGTTCAAAACATAGACAGTAAGGAGAGTCAGTCTTCTTGTTCTTATGTCGGCATTGTGCCTTTTGCATTTAATTCCGATGCAATTTCTGTATTTCATCGTCAATAAGAAGGTCTAAGGGATACAGTAAACCTTAAGTGAAGCACCGGAATCTATAACTACTGACACAGGAATGGTTCAAGACATAGACAGTAAGAAGAGTCAGCCTTCATGTACTTAAGTCGGTATTGAGCCTTTTGTATTTAATTCTGATGCAATTTCTGTGTTTCATCGTGAATAAGAAGGTCCATGGGATACAGCAAACCTGAAGTGAAGCATCAGAATCTATAACTAGTGTCACAGGAATGGTTCAAAGCATAGACAGTCAGAAGAATCAGTCTTCTTGTACTTAAGTCGGAATTGTGCCTTTTGTATTTAATTCCGATGCAATTTCTGTGTTTCATCGTATATAAGAAGGTCAGAGGGGTACCGTAAACCTGAAGTGAAGCATCGGACTCTATAACTAGAGTCACAGGAATGGTTCAAAACATAGACAGTAAGAAGCGTCAGTCTTCTTGAACTAAAGTCGGCATTGTGCCTTTTGTATTTAATTCCGATGCAATTTCTGTGTTTCATCGTCAATAAAAAGTTCAGAGGGATACAGTAAACCTGAAGTGAAGCACCGGAATCTATAACTTGTGTCACAGGAATGGTTCAAAACATAGACTGTAAGAAGAGTCAGTCTTCTTGTACTTTAGTCGGCATTGTGCCTTTTGTATTTAATTCCGATGCAATTTCTGTGTTTCATCGTCAATAAGTAGGTCCAAGGGATACAGTAAACCTGTAGTGAAGCATCGGAATCTATAACGAGTGTCACTGGAATGGTTCAAAACATAAACAGTAAGAAGAGTCAGTCTTCTTGCAATTAAGTCGGCATTGTTCCTTTTGTATTTAATTCCGATGCAATATCTGTGTTTCATCGTCAATAAGAAGGTCCAAGGGAAACAGCAAACCTGAAGTGATGCATCGGAATCATTAAGTAGTGTCACAGGAATTGTTCAAAACATAGTCAGTAAGAAGCGTCAGTCTACTTGTACTTAAGTCGGCATTGTGCCTTTTCTATTTCATTCTGATGCAATTCCTGTGTTTCATCGTCAATAAGAAGGTCCAAGGGAAACAGTAAACCTGGAGTGAAGCACCGGAATCTATAACTAGTGTCACAGTAATGGTTCAAAACATAGACATAAGAAGAGTCAGTCGTCTTGTACTTAATCCTGCATTGTGCATTTTGTATTTAATTCCGATTCAATTTCTGTGTTTCATCGTCAATAAGAACGTCCAAGGGATACAGTAAACCTGAAGTGAAGCATCGGAAATTATAACTAGTGTCACAGGAACGGTTCAAAACATAGTCAGTAAGAAGAGTCAGTCTTCTTCTACTTAAGTTATCATTGTGCATTTTCTATTTAATTCTGATGCAATTTCTGTGATTCATCGTCAATAAGAAGGTCAGAGGGATACAGTAAACCTGGAGTGAAGCATCGGAATCTATAACTAGGGTCACAGGAGTGGTTCAAAAATAGACAGTAAGAAGAGTCGGTCTCCTTGTACTTAATTCGGCATTGTGCCTTTCTATTTAATTCCGATGGAATTTCTGTGTTTCATCGTCACTAAGAAGGTCAGAGGGATACAGTAATCCTGAAGTTAAGCATCGGAATCTATAACTAGTGTCACAGGAATGGTTCAAAGCATAGTCAGTAAGAAGAGTTAGTCTTCTTGTAGTTTGTCGGCATTGTGCCTTTCGTATTTAATTCCGATGCAATTTCTGTGTTTCACCGGCAATAAGAAGGTCAGAGGGATACAGTAAACCTGAAGTGAAGCATCGTAATCTTCAACTAGTGTCACAGGAATGGTTCAAATCATAGACAGTAAGAAGAGTCAGTCATCTTGTACTTAAGTCGGCATTGTGCCTTTTCTAACTAATTCCGATGCAATTTCTGTGTTTCATCGTCAATAAGAAGGTCAGAGGGATACAGTAAACCTGAAGTGGAGCATCGGAATCTACAACTAGTGTCACAGGAATGGTTCAAAGCATAGACAGTTGGAAGAGTCAGTCTTCTTGTACTTATGTCTGCAATGTGCCTTTTGTATTTAATTCCAATGCAATTTCTGTGCTTCACCGGCAATAAGTAGGTCAGAGGGATACAGTAAACCTGAAGTGAAGCATCGGAATCTTTAACTAGAGTCACAGGAATGGTTCAAAACGTAGACAGTAAGAGGAGTCAGTCTTCTTGTACTAAAGTCAGCATTGTGCTTTTTGTATTTAATTCCGATGCAATTTCTGTGTTTCTTCGTCAATAAGAAGTCCCAAGGGATACAGTAAACCTGGAGTGAAGCATCGGAATCTATAACTAGTGTCACAAGAATGGTTCAAAGCATAGTCAGTAAGAAGAGGCAGTCTTCTTGTAGTTAATTCGGCATTGTGCCTTTTGTATTTAATTCCGATGCAATTTCTGTCTTTCTTCGTCAATAAAAAGTTCAGAGGGATACAGTAAACCTGAAGTGAAGCACCGGAATCTATAACAAGCGTCACAGGAATGGTTCAAAATATAGACTGTAAGAAGAGTCAGTCTTCTTGTACTTTAGTCGGCATTGTGCCTTTTGTATTTAATTCCGATGCAATTTCTGTGTTTCATCGTCAAGGTCCAAGGGATACAGTAAACCTGTAGTGAAGCATCGGAATCTATAACTAGTGTCAATGGAATGGTTCCAAACATAAACAGTAAGAAGAGTCAGTCTTCTTGCAATTAAGTCGGCATTGTTCCTTTTCTATTTAATTCCGATGCAATATCTGTGTTTCATCGTCAATAAGAAGGTCCAAGGGATACAGTAAACCTGAAGTGAAGTATCGGAATCATTAAGTAGTGTCACAGGAATGGTTCAAAACATAGTCAGTAAGAAGCGTCAGACTTCTTGTACTTACTCGGCATTGTGCCTTTTCTATTTCATTCTGATGCAATACCTGTGTTTCATCGTCAATAAGAAGGTCCAAGTGATACAGGTAACCTGTAGTGAAGCATCGGAATCTATAACTAGTGTCACTGTAATGGTTCAAAACATAGACTGTAAGAAGAGTCAGTCTTCTTGTACTGTAGTCGGCATTGTGCCTTTTGTATTTAATTCCGATGCAATTTCAGCGTTTAATCGTCAATAAGAAGGCCCAACGGATACAGTAAACCTGGAGTGAAGCATCGGAATCTATAACTAGTGTCACAGGAATGGTTCAAAACAAAGGCAGTAAGAAGAGTCAGTCGTCATGTACTTAATTCTGCATTGTGCCTTTTGTATTTAATTCCGATGCAATCTCTGTGCTTCATCGTCAATTAGAAGGTCCAAGGGATACAGTAAACCTGAAGTGAAGCATCGGAAATTATAACTAGCGTCACAGGAATGGTTCAAAACATAGTCAGTAAGAAGAGTCAGTCTTCTTGCACTTAAGTCATCGTTGTGCATTTTCTATTTAATTCTGATGCAATTTCTGTGCTTTTTCGTCAATAAGAAGGTCAGTGGGATACAGTAAACCTGGAATGAAGCATCGGAATCTATAACTAGGGTCACAGGAATGGTTCAAATCATAGACAGTAAGAAGAGTCAGACTTCTCTTACTTAAGACAGCAATGTGCCTTTTGTATTTAACTCCGATGCAATTTCTGTGTTTCATCGTCAATAAGAAGGTCAGAGGGGTACAGTAAACCTGAAGTGAAGCATCGGAATCTATAACTAGTGTCACAGGAATGGTTCAAAACATAGACAGTTGGAAGAGTCAGTCTTCTTGTACTTATGTCGGCATTGTGCGTTTTGTATTTAATTCCGATGTAATTTCTGTGTTTCATCATCAATAAGAAGGTCCAAGGGATACAGTAAACCTGAAGTGAAGCATCGTAATCTTCAACTTGTATCACAGGAATGATTCAAATCATAGACAGTAAGAAGAGTCAGTCTTCTTGTACTTAAGTCGGCATTTCGCCTTTTCTAATTAATTCCGATGCAATTTCTGTATTTCATCGTCAATAAGAAGGTCAGAGGGATACAGTAAACCTGAAGTGGAGCATCGGAATCTACAACTAGTGTCACAGGAATGGTTCAAAACATAGTCAGTAAGAAGAGTCAGTCTTCTTGTACTTAAGTTAACATTGTGCCTTTCGTATTTAATTCCGATGCAATTTCTGTGTTTCACCGGCAATAGGAAGGTCAGAGGGATACAGTAAACATGAAGTGAAGCATCGGAATCGAAAACTAGTGTCACAGGAATGGTTCAATGTACAGACAGTAAGAAGAGTCAGTCTTCTTGTACTTAAGTCGGCATTGTGCCTTTTGTATTTAATTCCGATGCAATTTCTGTGATTCATCGTCAATAAGAAGGCCCAAGGGATACAGTAAACCTGAAGTGAAGCATCGCACCCTATAACTAGCGTCACAGGAATAGTTCAAAACATAGTCAGTAAGAAGAGTCAGTCTTCTTGTACTTAAGTCGGCATTGTGCCTTTTCTACTTAATTCCTATGCAACTTCTGTGTTTCATCGTCAATAAGAAGGTCCAAGGGATACAGTAAACCTGGAGTGAAGCATCGGAATCTATAACTAGTGTCAATGGAATGGTTCAAAACATAGTCAGTAAGAAGAGTCAGTCTTCTTGTCCTTAAGTCGGCATTGTGCCTTTTGTATTTAATTCCGATGCAATTTCTGTGTTTCATCGGCAATAAGGTCAGAGGGATACAGTAAACCTGAAGGGAAGCATCGGAATCTATAACTAGTGTCACAGGAATGGTTCGAAACATAGATAGTAGGAAGAGTCAGTCTTCTTGTACTTAAGTCGGCATTGTGCCTTTTGTATTTAATCCCGATGCAATTTTTGTGTTTCATCAACAATAAGAAGGTCAGAGGGATACAGTAAACCTGAAGTGAAGCATCGGAATCCAAAACTAGTGTCACAGGAATGGTTCAAAACGTAGACAGTAGGAAGAGTCAGTCTTCTTGTACTTAAGTCAGCATTGTGCCTTTTGTATTTAATTCCGATGCAATTTCTGTGTTTCATCGTCAATAAGAAGGTCCAAGGTATACAGTAAACCTGAAGTGAAGCATCGCAATCTACAACTAGTGTCACATTAATAGTTCATAACATAGTAAGTAAGAAGAGTCAGTCTTCTTGTACTTAAGTCGGCATTGTGCCTTTTCTATTTAATTCCAATGCAACTTCTGTGTTTCATCGTCAATAAGAAGGTCCAAGGGATACAGTAAACCTGGAGTGAAGCATCGGAATCTATAACTAGTGTCACAGGAATGGGTCATAACATAGTGAGTAAGAAGAGTCAGTCTTCTAGTACTTAAGACGGCATTGTGCATTTTCTATTTAATTCCGATACAATTTCTGTGTTTCATCGGCAATAAGAAGGTCAGAGGGATACAATAAACCTGAAGTGAAGCATCGGAATCTATAACTAGTGTCATAAGAATGGTTCAAATCATAGACAGTAGGAAGATTCAGTCTTCTTGTACTTAAGTCGGCATTGTACCTTTTGTATTTAATTCCGATGCAATTTCTGTGTTTCATCGTCAATAAGAAGGTCCAAGGGATACAGTAAACCTGAAGTGAAGCATCGGAAACTATAACTAGCGTCACAGGAATGGTTCAAAACATAGACTGTAAGAAGAGTCGGTCTTCTTGTACTTAAGTCGGCATTGTGCCTTTTGTATTTAATTCCGATGCAATTTCTGTGTTTCATCGTCAATAAGAAGGTCCAAGGGATACAGTAAACCGGGAGTGAAGCATTGGAATCTATAACTAGTGTCACAGGAATGTTCAAAACATAGACAGTAAGAAGAGTCAGTCTTCTTGTACTTATGTCGGCATTGTGCCTTTTGTATTTAATTCCGATGCAATTTCTGTGTTTCATCGTTCATAAGTAGGTCCAAGGGATACAGTAAACCTCAAGTGAAGCATCGGAATCTATAACTAGTGTCACAGGAATGGTTCAAAACATAGTCAGTAGGAAGAGTCGGTCTTCATGTACTTAAGTCGGCACTGGGCCTTTTGTATTTAATTCCGATGTATTTTCTGTGTTTGAACGTCAATAAGAAGGTCCAAAGGATACAGTAATCCTGAAGTGAAGCATCGGAATCTATAACTAGAGTCACAGGAATGGTACAAATCATAGACAGTAGGAAGAGTCAGTCTTCTTGAACTTAAGTCGGCATTGTGCATTTTGTATTTAATTCCGATGCAATTTCTGTGTTTCATCGTCAATAAGAAGGGCCAAGGGATACAGTAAACCTGAAGTGAAGCATTGGAATCTATAACTAGTGTCACAGGAATGGTTCAAAACGTAGACAGTAAGAAGGGTCAGTCTTCTTGTACTTAAGTCGGCATTGTGCCTTTTCTATTTAATTCCGATGCAATTTCTGTGTTACATCGTGAATAAGAAGGTCAGAGGGATACAGCAAACCTGAAGTGAAGCATCCGAATCTATAACTGTTGTCACAGGAATGGTTCAAAACATAGTCAGTAAAAAGAATCAGTCTTCTTGTACTTAAGTCGGATTGTGCCTTTTGTATTTAATTCCGATGCAATTTCTGTGTTTCATCGTCAATAAGAAGGTCCAAGGGATACAGTAAACCTGAAGTGAAGCATCGAAAACTATAACTAGCGTCACAGGAATGGTTCAAAACACAGTCTGTAAGAAGAGTCGGTCTTTTTGTACTTAAGTCGGCATTGTGCCTTTTGTATTTAATTCCGATGCAATTTCTGTGTTTCATCTTCAATAAGAAGGTCCAAGGGATACAGTAAACCTGGAGTGAAGCATTGGAATCTATAACTAGTGTCACAGGAATGGTTCAAAACATAGACAGTAAGAAGAGTCAGTCTTCTTGTACTTATGTCGGCATTGTGCCTTTTGTATTTAATTCCGATGCAATTTCTGTGTTTCATCGTTAATAAGTAGGTCCAAGGGATACAGTAAACCTCAAGTGAAGCATCGGAATCTATAACTAGTGTCACAGGAATGGTTCAAAGCATAGTCAGTAGGAAGAGTCGGTCTTCATGTACTTAAGTCGGCACTGGGCCTTTTGTATTTAATTCCGATGTATTTTCTGTGTTTCAACGTCAATAAGAATGTCCAAGGGATACAGTAACCCTGAAGTGAAGCATCGGAATCTATAACTAGAGTCACAGGAATGGTACAAATCATAGACAGTAGGAAGAGTCAGTATTCTTGTACTTAAGTCGGCATTGTGCATTTTGTATTTAATTCCGATGCAATTTCTGTGTTTCATCGTCAATAAGAAGGGCCAAGGGATACAGTAAACCTGAAGTGAAGCATTGGAATCTATAACTAGTGTCACTGGAATGGTTCAAAACGTAGACAGTAAGAAGAGTCAGTCTTCTTGTACTTAAGTCGGCATTGTGCCTTTTCTATTTAATTCCGATGCAATTTCTGTGTTACATCGTGAATAAGAAGTTCAGAGGGATACAGCAAACCTGAAGTGAAGCATCCGAATCTATAACTGTTGTCACAGGAATGGTTCAAAACATAGTCAGTAAAAAGAATCAGTCTTCTTGTACTTAAGTCGGATTGTGCCTTTTGTATTTAATTGCGATGCAATATCTGTGTTTTATCGACAATAAGAAGGTCCAAGCGATACAGTTAACCGGAATTGAAGCATCGGTATCTATAACTAGCGTCACACTAATGGTTCAAAGCAAAGTCAGTAAGAAAAGTCAGTCTCCTTGGTCTTAAGTCGGCATTGTGCCTTTTGTATTTAATTCCGATGCAATTTCTGTGTTTCATCGTCAATAAGAATGTCCAAGGGATACAGTAAACCTGAAGTGAAGCATCGGAATATATAACTAGTGTCACAGGAATGGTTAAAATCATTGTCAATAAGAAGAGTCGGTCTTCATGTACTTAAGTCGGCTTTGTGCCTTTTGTATTTAATTCCGATGCAATTTCTGTGTTTCATCGTCAATAAGAAAGTACAAGGGATACAGTAAACCTGAAGTGAAGCATCGGAATCTATAACTAGTGTCACAGGAATGGTTCAAAACATAGACAGTAGGAAGAGTCAGTGTTCTTGTACTTAAGTCGGCATTGTGCCTTTTGTGTTTAATTCCGATGCAATTTCTGTGTTTCATCGTCAATAAGAAGGTCCAAGGGATACAGTAAACCTGAAGGGAGGCATCGGAATCTACAACTATTGTCACAGGATTGGTTCAAAACATAGACAGTAAGAAGAGTCAGTCTTCTTGTACTCAAGTCGGCATTGTGCTTTTTCTATTTAATACCGATGCAATTTCTGTGTTTCATCCTCAATAAGAAGGTCAGAGGGATACAGTAAACCTAAAGTGAGGCATCGGAATCTATAACTAGTGTCACAGGAATGGTTAAAAGCATAGTCAGTAAGAAGTGTCAGTCTTCTTGTACTTAATTGGGCATTGTGCGTTTGGTATGTAATTCCGATGCAATTTCTGTGCTTCACCGTCAATAAGAACGACAGAGGGATACAGTAAACCTGAAGTGATGCATCGGAATCTATAACTAGTGTCACAGGAACGGTTCCAACATAGACAGTAAGAAGAGTCAGTCTCCTTGTACTTAAGTCGGCATTGTGCCTTTTGTATTTAATTCCGATGCAATTTCTGTGTTTCATCGTCACAAAGAAAGTACAAGGGATACAGTAAACCTGAAGTGAAGCATCGGAATCTGTAACTAGTGTCACAGGAATGGTTCAAAACATTGACAGTAATAAGAGTCAGTGTTCTTGCACTTATGTCGACATTGTGCCTTTTCTATTTAATACCGATGCAATTTCTGTGTTTCATCGTCAATAAGAAGGTCAGAGGGATACAGTAAACCTGAAGTGAAGCATCGGAATCTATAACTAGTGTCACAGGAATGGTTCAAAACATAGTCAGTAAGAAGAGTCTGTCTTCTTGTACTTAATTCGGCATTGTGCCTTTCGTATTGAATTCCGATGCAATTTCTGTGTTTCACCGTCTATAAGATGGTCAGAGGGATACAGTGAACCTGAAGTGAAGCATCGGGATATATAACTAGTGTCACAGGAATCGTTCAAATCATAGTCAGTACGAAGAGTCAGTCTTCTTGTACTTAAGTCGGCATAGTGCCTTTTCTATTTAATTCAGATGCAATTTGTGTGTTTCATCGTCAATAAGAAGGCCCAAGGGATACAGTAAACCTGAAATGAAGCTTCGGAATATATAACTAGTGTCACAGGAATGGTTCAAATCATTGTCAATAAGAAGTGTCGGTCTTCATGTACTTAAGCCGGCATTGTGAATTTTGTATTTAATTCCGGTGCAATTTCTTTGTTTCATCGTCACAAAGAAAGTACAAGGGATACAGTAAACCTGAAGTGAAGCATCGGAATCTATAACTAGGGTCACAGGATTGGTTCGAATCATAGACAGTAAGAAGAGTCAGTCTTCTTGTACTTAAGTCGGCATTGTGCCTTTTCTATTTAATACCGATGCAATTTCTGTGTTTCATCGTCATTAAGAAGGTCAGAGGGATACAGTAAACCTGAAGTCAAGCATCGGAATCTACAACTAGTGTCACAGGATTGGATCGAAACATAGACAGTAAGAAGAGTCAGTCTTCTTGTACTTAAGTCGGCATTGTGCCTTTCTATTTAACACCAATGCAATTTCTGTGTTTCATCGTCATTAAGAAGGTCAGAGGGATACAGTAAACCTGAAGTGAAGCATCGGAATCTATAACTAGTGTCACAGGAGTGGTTCAAAACATAGTCAGTAAGAAGAGTCTGCCTTCTTGTACTTAATTAGGCATTGTGCCTTTCGTATTGAATTCGGATGCAATTTCTGGTTTTCTCCGTCTATAAGAAGGTCAGATGGATACACAAAACGTGAAGTGAAGCATCGGAATCTATAACTAGTGTCACAGGAATGGTTCACACATAGACAGTAAGAAGAGTCAGTTTTCATGTACTTAAATCGGCATTGTGCCTTTTGTATTTAATTCTGATGCAATATCGGTTTACACATAGACAGTAAGAAGAGTCAGTCTTCATGTACTGAAATCGGCATTGTGCCTTTTGTATTTAATTCCGATGCAATATCCGTGTTTCATCGTCAATAAGATGGTCCAAGCGATACAGTAAACCGGAAGTGAAGCATCGGAATCTATAACTAGTGTCACACTAATGGTTCAAAAGAAAGTCAATAAGAAGTGTCAATCTTCTTATCCTTAAGTCGGCATTGTGCCTTTTATATTTAATTCCGATGCAATTTCTGTGTTTCATCGTCAATAAGAATGTCCAAGGGATACAGTAAACCTGAAGTGAAGCATCGGAATCTATAACTAGTGTCACAGGAATGGTTAAAATCATTGTCAATAAGAAGTGTCAGTCTTCTTGTACTTAATTGGGCATTGTGCGTTTGGTATGTAATTCCGATGCAATTTCTGTGCTTCACCGTCAATAAGAACGACAGAGGGATACAGTAAACCTTAAGTGATGCATCGGAATCTATAACTAGTGTCACAGAAACGGTTCAAACATAGACCGTATGAAGAGTCAGTCTTCTTGTACTTAAGTCGGCATTGTGCCTTTTGTATTTAATTCCGATGCAATTTCTGTGTTGCATCGTCAATAAGAAGGTCAGAGGGATACAGTAAACCGGAAGTGAAGCATCGGAACCTATAACTAGTGTCACAGGAATGGTTCAAACATAGTCAGTAAGAAGAGTCAGTCTTCTTGTCCTTAAGTCGGCATTGTGCCTTTTGTATTTAATTCCGATGCAATTTCTGTGTTTCATCGTCAATAAGAAGGTCCAAGGGATACAGTAAACTTGGAGTGAAGCATCGGAATCTATAACTAGAGTCTCAGTAATGGTTCAAAGCATTGACAGTAAGAAGAGTCTGTCTACTTGTACTTAAATCGGCATTGTCCCTTTTGTATTTAATTCCGACGCAATTTCTGTGTTTCATCGTCAGTAAGTAGGTCCAAGGGATACAGTAAACCTGAAGTGAAGCATCGGAATCTATAACTAGTGTCACTGCAATGGTTCGAAATATAGACAGTAAGAAAAGTCAGTCTTCTTGTACTTAAGCCGGCATTGTGCCATTTGTATTTAATTCCGATGCAATTTCTGTGATTCATCGTCAGAAAGAAGGTCCAAGGGATACACTAAACCTGAAGTGAAGCATCGGACTCTATAAAAAGTGTCACAGAAATGGATCAAAACATAGGCAGTAGGAAGAGTCAGTCTTCTTATACTTAAGTCGGCATTGTGCCTTTTGTATTTAATTCTGAAGCAATTTCTGTGTTTCAACGTCAATTAGAAGGTCCAAGGGATACAGTAAACCTCAAGTGAAGCATCGGAATCTATAACTAGTGTCACAAGAATGGTTCAAATCATAGTCAGTACTAAGAGTCGGTCTTCATGTACTTAAGTCAGCATTGTGCCTTTTGTATTTAAGTCCGATGCAATTTCTGTGTTTCATCGTCAATATGAAGGTCCAAGAGATACAGTAATCCTGAAGTGAAGCATCAGAATCTATAACTAGAGTCACAGGAATGGTTCAAATCATAGACAGTATGAAGAGTCAGTCTTCTTGTACTTAAGTCGGCATTGTGCCTTTTGTATTTAATTCCGATGCAATTTCTGCGTCTCATCGTCATTAAGATAGTCCAAGGTATACAGTAAACCTGAAGTGAAGCATCAAAATCTATAACTAGTGTCACAGGAATGGTTCAGAACATAGTCAGTAAGAAGAGTCAGTCTTCTTGTACTTATGTCAGCATTGTGCCTTTTGTATTTAATTCCGATGCAATTTCTGTGTTTCGTCGTCAATAAGAAGGTCCAAGCGATACAGTTAAACTGAAGTGAAGCATCGGTATCTATAACTAGCGTCACACTAATGGTTCAAAGCAAAGTCAGTAGGAAGAGTCAGTCTTCTTGTTCTTAAGTCGGCCTTGTGCCTTTTGTATTTAATTCCGATGCAATATCTGTGTTTCATCGTCAATAAAAATGTCCAAGGGATACAGTAAACCTGAAATGAAGCATCGGAATCTATAACTAGTGTCACAGGAATGGTTCAAATCTTTGTCAATAAGAAGAGTCGGTCTTCATGTACTTAAGTCGGCATTGTGCCTTTTGTATTTAATTCCGATGCAATTTCTGTGTTTCATCGTCACAAAGGAAATACAAGGGATACAGTATACCTGAAGTGAAGCATCGGAATCTATAACTAGTGTCACAGGAATGGTTCAAAACATAGACAGTAGGAAGAGTCAGTGTTCTTGTACTTAGTCGGCATTGTGCCTTTTGTATATAATTCCGATGCAATTTCAGTGTTTCATCGTCAATAAGAAGGTCCAAGGGATACAGTAAACCTGAAGTGAAGCATCGGAATCTATAACTAGTGTCACAGGAATGGTTCAAACATTGACAGTAAGAAGAATCAGTCTTCATGTACTTAAATCGGCATTGTGCCTTTTGTATTTATTCCCGATGCAATTTCTGTGTTTCATCGTCAATAAGAAGGTCAGAGGGATACAGTAAACCGGAAGTGAAGCATCGGAATCTATAACTAGTGTCACAGGAATGGTTCAAAACATAGTCAGTAAGTAGAGTCAGTCTCCTTGTCCTTAAGTCGGCATTGTGCCTTTTGTATTTAATTCCGATGCAATTTTGTGTTTCATCGTCAATAAGAATGTCCAAGGGATACAGTAAACCTGAAGTAAAGCATCGGAATCTATAACTAGTGTCACAGGAATGGTTCAAATCATTGTCAATAAGAAGAGTCGGTCCTCATGTACTTAAGTCGGCATTGTGCCATTTGTATTTAATTCCGATGCAATTTCTGTGTTTCATCGTCAATAAGAAAGTACAAGGGATACAGTAAAGCTGTAGTGAAGAATCGGAATCTATAACTAGTGTCACAGGAATGATTCAAAACATAGACAGGAGGAAGAGTCAGTGTTCTTGTACTTAAGTCGGCATTGTGCATTTTGTATTTAATTCCGATGCAATTTCTGGGTTTCATCGTCAATAAGAAGGTCCAAGGGATACAGTAAACCTGAAGTGAATCATTGGGATCTACAACTAGTGTCACAGGATTCGTTCAAAACATAGACAGTAAGAAGAGTCAGCCTTCTTGTACTTAAGTCCCCATTGTGCCTTTTCTATTTAATACCGATGCAATTTCTGTGTTTCATCGTCAATAAGAAGGTCAGAGGCATACTGTAAACCTAAAGTGAAGCATCGGAATCTATAACTAGTGTCACAGGAATGGTTCAAAACATAGTCAGTAAGAAGAGTCAGTCCTCTTGTACTTAATTGGGCATTGTGCCTTTCGTATTGAATTCCGATGCATTTTCTGTGTTTCATCGTCATTAAGAAGGTCAGAGGGATACAGTAAACCTGAAGTGAAGCATCGGAATCTATAACTAGTGTCACAGGAATGGTTCAAACATAGACAGTAAGAAGAGTCAGTCTTCTTGTACTTAAGTCGGCATTGTGCCTTTTGTATTTAATTCCGATGCAATTTCTGTGTTTCATCGTCAATAAGAAGGTCAGAGGGATACAGTAAAAAGGAAGTGAAGCATCGCAACCTATAACTAGTGTCACAGGAATGGTTCAAAACGTAGACAGTAAAAAGAGTCAGTCTTCTTGCATTTAAGTCGGCATTGTGCCTTTTGTATTTAATTGCGATGCAATTTCTGTGTTTCATCGTTAATAAGGAGGTCCAAGGGACACAGTAAACCTGAAGTGAAGCATCGGAATCTATAACTAGTGTCACCGGAATGGTTCAAAACATAGACAGTAAGAAGAGTCAGTCTTCTTGTACTTAAGTCGGCATTGTGCCTTTTGTATTTCATTCCGATGCAATTTCTGTGATTCATCGTCAATAAGAAGGTCCAAGGGATACAGTAAACCTGAAGTGAAGCATCGGACTCCATAACTAGTGTCACAGAAATGGATCAAAACATAGACTGTAGGAAGAGTCAGTCTTTTTATACTTAAGTCGGCATTGTGCCTTTTGTATTAAATTCCGATGCAATTTCTGTGTTTCATCATCAATAAGAAGGTCCAAGGGAAACAGTAAACCTGAAGTGAAGCATCGGAATCTATAACTAGTGTCACAGGAATGGTTCAAAGCATAGACAATACGAAGAGTCAGTCTTCATGTACATATGTCGGCATTGTAGCTTTTGTATTTAATTCCGATGCAATTTCTGTGTTACATCGTCAATAAGAAGGTCAGAGGGATTCAGTAAACCTGAAGTGAAGCATCGGAATCTATAACTGGTGTCACAGGAATGGTTCAAAACATAGTCAGAAAGAAGAGTCAGTCTTCCTGTCCTTAAGTCGGCATTGTGCCTTTTTTATTTAATTCCGATGCAATTTCTGTGTTTCATCGGCAATAAGGTCAGAGGAATACAGTAAACCTGAAGTGAAGCATCGGAATCTATAACTAGTGTCACAGGAATGGTTCTAAACATAGACAGTAGGAAGAGTCAGTCTTCTTGTACTTCAGTCGGCATTGTGCCTTTTGTATTTCATTCCGATGCAATTTCTGTGTTTCATCGTCAATAATAAGGTCAGAGGGATACAGTAAACCTGAAGTGAAGCATCGGAATTAAAACTAGTTTCACAGGAATGGTTCAAAACATAGTCAGTAAGAAGAGTCAGTCTTCTTGTACTTAAGTCGGCATTGTGCCTTTTCTATTTAATACCGATGTAATTTCGGTGTTTCATCGTCAATAAGAAGGTCAGAGGGATACAGTAAACCTGAAGTGAAGCATCGGAATCTATAACTAGTGTCACAGGAATGGTTCAGAACATAGTCAGTAAGAAGAGTCAGTCTTCTTGTACTTATGTCGGCATTGTGCCTTTTGTATTTAATTCCGATGCAATTTCTGTGTTTCATCGTCAATAAGAAGGTCCAAGCGATACAGTTAAACTGAAGTGAAGCATCGGAATCTATAACTAGCGTCACACTAATGGTTCAAAGCAAAGTCAGTAGGAAGAGTCAGTCTTCTTGTTCTTAAGTCGGCATTGTGCCTTTTGTATTTAATTCCGATGCAATATCTGTGTTTCATCGTCAATAAAAATTTCCAAGGGATACAGTAAACCTGAAATGAAGCATCGGAAACTATAACTAGTGTCACGGGAATGGTTCAAATCATTGTCAATAAGAAGAGTCGGTCTTCATGTACTTAAGTCGGCATTGTGCCTTTTGTATTTAATTCCGATGCAATTTCTGTGTTTCATCGTCACAAAGAAAGTACAAGGGATACAGTAAACCTGAAGTGAAGCATCGGAATCTGTAACTAGTGTCACAGGAATGGTTCAAAACATTGACAGTAATAAGAGTCAGTGTTCTTGTACTTATGTCGACATTGTGCCTTTTCTATTTAATACCGATGCAATCTCTGTGTTTCATCGTCAATAAGAAGGTCAGATGGATACAGTAAACCTGAAGTGAAGCATCGGAATCTATAACTAGTGTCACAGGAATGGTTCAAAACATAGTCAGTAAGAAGAGTCTGTCTTCTTGTACTTAATTCGGCATTGTGCCTTTCGTATTGAATTCCGATGCAATTTCTGTGTTTCACCGTCTATAAGATGGTGAGAGGGATACAGTGAAGCTGAAGTGAAGCATCTTGATATATAACTAGTGTCACAGGAATCGTTCAAATCATAGTCAGTACGAAGAGTCAGTCTTCTTGTACTTAAGTCGGCATAGTGCATTTTCTATTTAATTCCGATGCAATTTGTGTGTTTCATCGTCAATAAGAAGGCCCAAGGGATACAGTAAACCTGAAATGAAGCTTCGGAATATATAACTAGTGTCACAGGAATGGTTCAAAACATTGTCAATAAGAAGTGTCGGTCTTCATGTTCTTAAGCCGGCATTGTGCCTTTTGTATTTAATTCCGGTGCAATTTCTTTGTTTCATCGTCACAAAGAAAGTACAAGGGATACAGTAAACCTGAAGTGAAGCATCGGAATCTATAACTAGGGTCACAGGATTGGTTCGAAACATAGACAGTAAGAAGAGTCAGTCTTCTTGTACTTAAGTCGGCATTATGCCTTTTCTATTTAATACCGATGCAATTTCTGTGTTTCATCGTCATTAAGAAGGTCAGAGGGATACAGTAAACCTGAAGTCAAGCATCGGAATCTACAACTAGTCTCACAGGATTGGTTCGAAACATAGACAGTAAGAAGAGTCAGTCTTCTTGTACTTAAGTCGGCATTGTGCCTTTTCTATTTAATACCAATGCAATTTCGGTGTTTCATCGTCATTAAGAAGGTCAGAGGGATACAGTAAACCTGAAGTGAAGCATCGGCATCTATAACTAGTGTCACCGGAGTGGTTCAAAACATAGTCAGTAAGAAAGTCTGTCTTCTTGTACTTAATTCGGCATTGAGCCTTTCGTATTGAATTCCGATGCAATTTCTGGTTTTCTCCGTCTATAAGAAGGTCAGATGGATACACAAAACGTGAAGTGAAGCATCGGAATCTATAACTAGTGTCACAGGAATGGTTCACACATAGACAGTAAGAAGAGTCAGTCTTCATGTACTTAAATCGGCATTGTGCCTTTAGTATTTAATTCCGATGCAATATCGGTTCACACATAGACAGTAAGAAGAGTCAGTCTTCATGTACTTAAATCGGCATTGTGCCTTTTGTATTTAATTCCGATGCAATATCCGTGTTTCATCGTCAATAAGATGGTCCAAGCGATACAGTAAACCGGAAGTGAAGCATCGGAATCTATAACTAGTGTCACACTAATGGTTCAAAACAAAGTCAGTAAGAAGTGTCAATCTTCTTATCCTTAAGTCGGCATTGTGCCTTTTATATTTAATTCCGATGCAATTTCTGTGTTTCATCGTCAATAAGAATGTCCAAGGGATACAGTAAACCTGAAGTGAAGCATCGGAATCTATAACTAGTGTCACAGGAATGGTTAAAATCATTGACAATAAGAAGTGTCAGTCTTCTTGTACTTAATTGGGCATTGTGCGTTTGGTATGTAATTCCGATGCAATTTCTGTGCTTCACCGTCAATAAGAACGACAGAGGGATACAGTAAACCTTAAGTGATGCATCGGAATCTATAACTAGAGTCACAGTAATGGTTCAAAACATTGACAGTAAGAAGAGTCTGTCTTCTTGTACTTAAATCGGCATGGTCCCTTTTGTATTTAAATCCGACGCAATTTCTGTGTTTCATCGTCAGTAAGTAGGTCCAAGGGATACAGTAAACCTGAAGTGAAGCATCGGAATCTATAACTAGTGTCACTGCAATGGTTCGAAATATAGACAGTAAGAAAAGTCAGTCTTCTTGTACTTAAGCCGGCATTGTGCCATTTGTATTTAATTCCGATGCAATTTCTGTGATTCATCGTCAGAAAGAAGGTCCAAGGGATACAGTAAACCTGAAGTGAAGCATCGGACTCTATAAAAAGTGTCACAGAAATGGATCAAAGCATAGGCAGTAGGAAGAGTCAGTCTTCTTATACTTAAGTCGGCATTGTGCCTTTTGTATTTAATTCTGAAGCAATTTCTGTGTTTCAACGTCAATTAGAAGGTCCAAGGGATACAGTAAACCTCAAGTGAAGCATCGGAATCTATAACTAGTGTCACAAGAATGGTTCAAATCATGGTCAGTACTAAGAGTCGGTCTTCATGTACTTAAGTCGGCATTGTGCCTTTTGTATTTAAGTCCGATGCAATTTCTGTGTTTCATCGTCAATATGAAGGTCCAAGAGATACAGTAATCCTGAAGTGAAGCATCAGAATCTATAACTAGAGTCACAGGAATGGTTCAAAACATAGACAGTATGAAGAGTCAGTCTTCTTGTACTTAAGTCGGCATTGTGCCTTTTGTATTTAATTCCGATGCAATTTCTGCGTCTCATCGTCATTAAGATAGTCCAAGGTATACAGTAAACCTGAAGTGAAGCATCGGAATCTATAACTAGTGTCACAGGAATGGTTCAGAACATAGTCAGTAAGAAGAGTCAGTCTTCTCGTACTTATGTCGGCATTGTGCCTTTTGTATTTAATTCCGATGCAATTTCTGTGTTTCGTCGCCAATAAGAAGGTCCAAGCGATACAGTTAAACTGAAGTGAAGCATCGGTATCTATAACTAGCGTCACACTAATGGTTCAAAGCAAAGTCAATAGGAAGAGTCAGTCTTCTTGTTCTTAAGTCGGCATTGTGCCTTTTGTATTTAAGTCCGATGCAATTTCTGTGTTTCATCGTCAATAAAAATTTAAAAGGGATACAGTAAACCTGAAATGAAGCATCGGAATCTATAACTAGTGTCACAGGAATGGTTCAAATCATTGTCAATAAGAATAGTCGGTCTTCATGTACTTAAGTCGGCATTGTGCCTTTTGTATTTAATTCGGATGCAATTTCTGTGTTTCATCGTCACAAAGAAAGTACAAGGGATACAGTAAACCTGAAGTGAAGCATCGGAATCTATAACTAGTGTCGCAGGAATGGTTCAAATCATTGACAGTAATAAGAGTCAGTGTTCTTGTACTTGAGTCGGCATTGTGCCTTTTGTATTTAATTCCGATGCAATTTCAGTGTTTCATCGTCAATAAGAAGGTCCAAGGCATACAGTAAACCTGAAGTGAAGCATCGGAATCTACAACTAGTGTCACAGGATTGGCTCAAATCATGGACAGTAAGAAGAGTCAGTCTTCTTGTACTTAAGTCGACATTGGTACTTTTCTATTTAATACCGATGCAATTTCTGTGTTTCATCGTCAATAAGAAGGTCAGAGGGATACAGTAAACCTGAAGTGAAGCATCGGAATCTATAACTAGTGTCACAGGAACGGTTCAAAACATAGTCAGTAAGAAGAGTCTGTCTTCTTGTACTTAATTCGGCATTGTGCCTTTCGTATTGAATTCCGATGCAATTTCTGTGTTTCACCGTCTATAAGATGGTCAGAGGGATACACAAAACCTGAAGTGAAGCATCGGAATCTATAACTAGTGTCACAGGAATGGTTAAAACATTGACAGTAAGAAGAGCCAGTCTTCATGTACTTAAATCGGCATTGTGCCTTTTGTATTTAATCACGATGCAATTTCTGTGTTTCATCGTCAATAAGAAGGTCAGAATGATACAGTAAACTGGAAGTGAAGCATCGGAATCTATAACTAGTGTCACAGGAATGGTTCAAATCATAGTCAGTAAGTAGAGTCAGTCTTCTTGTCCTTAAGTCGGCATTGTGCCTTTTGTATTTAATTCCGATGCAATATCTGTGTTTCATCGTCAATAAAAATGTCCAAGGGATACAGTAAACCTGAAATGAAGCATCGGAATCTCTAACTAGTGTCACAGGAATGGTTCAAATCATTGTCAATAAGAAGAGTCGGTCTTCATGTACTTAAGTCGGCATTGTGCCTTTTGTATTTAATTCCGATGCAATTTCTGTGTTTCATCGTCAATAAGAAAGTACAAGGGATACAGTAAACCTGTAGTGAAGCATCGGAATCTATAACTAGTGTCACAGGAATGATTCAAAACATAGACAGTAGGAAGAGTCAGTGTTCTTGTACTTAAGTCGGCATTGTGCATTTTGTATTTAATTCCGATGCAATTTCTGGGTTTCATCGTCAATAAGAAGGTCCAAGGGATACAGTAAACCTGAAGTGAATCATTGGGATCTACAACTAGTGTCACAGGATTGGTTCAAAACATAGACAGTAAGAAGAGTCAGCCCTCTTGTACTTAAGTCCCCATTGTGCCTTTTCTATTTAATACCGATGCAATTTCTGTGTTTCATCGTCAATAAGAAGGTCAGAGGCATACTGTAAACCTAAAGTGAAGCATCGGAATCTATAACTAGTGTCACAGGAATGGTTCAAAACATAGTCAGTAAGAAGAGTCAGTCCTCTTGTACTTAATTGGGCATTGTGCCTTTCGTATTGAATTCCGATGCATTTTCTGTGTTTCATCGTCATTAAGAAGGTCAGAGGGATACAGTAAACCTGAAGTGAAGCATCGGAACCTATAACTAGTGTCACAGGAATGGTTCAAAACGTAGACAGTAAAAAGAGTCAGTCTTCTTGTATTTAAGTCGGCATTGTGCCTTTTGTATTTAATTGCGATGCAATTTCTGTGTTTCATCGTCAATAAGGAGGTCCAAGGGACACAGTAAACCTGAAGTGAAGCATCGGAATCTATAACTAGTGTCACCGGAATGGTTCAAAACATAGACAGTAAGAAGAGTCAGTCTTCTTGTACTTAAGTCGGCATTGTGCCTTTTGTATTTCATTCCGATGCAATTTCTGTGATTCATCGTCAATAAGAAGGTCCAAGGGATACAGTAAACCTGAAGTGAAGCATCGGACTCCATAACTAGTGTCACAGAAATGGATCAAAACATAGACAGTAGGAAGAGTCAGTCTTTTTATACTTAAGTCGGCATTGTGCCTTTTGTATTAAATTCCGATGCAATTTCTGTGTTTCATCATCAATAAGAAGGTCCAAGGGAAACAGTAAACCTGAAGTGAAGCATCGGAATCTATAACTAGTGTCACAGGAATGGTTCAAAGCATAGACAGTACGAAGAGTCAGTCTTCATGTACATATGTCGGCATTGTAGCTTTTGTATTTAATTCCGATGCAATTTCTGTGTTACATCGTCAATAAGAAGGTCAGAGGGATACAATAAACCTGAAGTGAAGCATCGGAATCTATAACTGGTGTCACAGGATTGGTTCAAAACATAGACAGTAAGAAGAGTCAGTCTTCTTGTACTTAAGTCGACATTGTGCCTTTTCTATTTAATACCGATGCAATTTCTGTGTTTCATCGTCAATAAGAAGGTCAGAGGGATACAGTAAACCTGAAGTGAAGCATCGGAATCTATAACTAGTGTCACAGGAATGGTTCAAAACATAGTCAGTAAGAAGAGTCTGTCTCCTTGTACTTAATTCGGCATTGTGCCTTTCGTATTGAATTCCGATGCAATTTCTGTGTTTCACCGTCTGTAAGATGGTCAGAGGGATACACAAAACCTGAAGTGAAGCATCGGAATCTATAACTAGTGTCACAGGAATGGTTCAAACAATGACAGTCAGAAGAGCCAGACTTCATGTACTTAAATCAGCATTGTGCCTTTTGTATTTAATACCGATGCAATTTCTGTGTTTCATCGTCAATAAGAAGGTCAGAGGGATACAGTAAGCCGGAAGTGAAGCATCGGAATCTATAACTAGTGTCACAGGAATGGTTCAAAACATAGTCAGTAAGTAGAGTCAGTCTTCTTGTCCTTAAGTCGGCATTGTGCCTTTTGTATTTAATTCCGATGCAATATCTGTGTTTCATCGTCAATAAAAATGTCCAAGGGATACAGTAAACCTGAAATGAAGCATCGGAATCTATAACTACTGTCACAGGAATGGTTCAAATCATTGTCAATAAGAAGAGTCGGTCTTCATGTACTTGAGTCGGCATTGTGCCTTTTGTATTTAATTCCGATGCAATTTCTGTGTTTCATCGTCACAAAGGAAATACAAGGGATACAGTAAACCTGAAGTGAAGCATCGGAATCTATAACTAGTGTCACAGGAATGGTTCAAAACACAGACAGTAGGAAGAGTCAGTGTAATTGTACTTAAGTCGGCATTGTGCCTTTTGTATTTAATTCCGATGCAATTTCAGTGTTTCATCGTCAATAAGAAGGTCCAAGGGATACAGTAAACCTGAAGTGAAGCATCGGAATCTACAACTAGTGTCACAGGATTGGTTCAAACATAGACAGTAAGAAGAGTCAGTCTTCTTGTACTTAAGTCGACATTGTGCCTTTTCTTTTTAATACCGATGCAATTTCTGTGTTTCATCGTCAATAAGAAGTTCAGAGGGATACAGTAAACCTGAAGTGAAGCATCGGAATCTATAACTAGTGTCACAGGAATGGTTCAAAACATAGTCAGTAAGAAGAGTCTGTCTTCTTGTACTTAATTCGGCATTGTGCCTTTCGTATTGAATTCCGATGCTATTTCTGTGTTTCATCGTCTATAAGAAGGTCAGAGGGATACACAAAACCTGAAGTGAAGCATCGGAATCTATAACTAGTGTCACAGGAATGGTTCAAACATTGACAGTAAGAAGAGTCAGTCTTCATGTACTTAAATCGGCATTGTGCCTTTTGTATTTAATCCCGATGCAATTTCTGTGTTTCATCGTCAATAAGAAGGTCAGAGGGATACAGTAAACCGGAAGTGAAGCATCGGAATCTATAACTAGTGTCACAGGAATGGTTCAAAACATAGTCAGTAAGTAGAGTCAGTTTTCTTGTCCTTAAGTCGGCATTGTGCCTTTTGTATTTAATTCCGATGCAATTTTGTGTTTCATCGTCAATAAGAATGTCCAAGGAATACAGTAAACCTGTAGTGAAGCATCGGAATCAATAACTAGTGTCACAGGAATGGTTCAAATCATTGTCAATAAGAAGAGTCGGTCCTCATGTACTTAAGTCGGCATTGTGCCATTTGTATTTAATTCCGATGCAATTTCTGTGTTTCATCGTCAATAAGAAAGTACAAGGGTTACAGTAAACCTGTAGTGAAGCATCGGAATCTATAACTAGTGTCACAGGAATGATTCAAAACATAGACAGAAAGGAAGAGTCAGTGTTCTTGTACTTAAGTCGGCATTGTGCCTTTTGTATTTAATTCCGATGCAATTTCTGGGTTTCAACGTCAATAAGAAGGTCCAAGGGATACAGTAAACCTGAAGTGAATCATTCGGATCTACAACTAGTGTCACAGGATTGGTTCAAAACATAGACAGTAAGAAGAGTCAGTCTTCTTGTACTTAAGTCCCCATTGTGCCTTTTCTATTTAATACCGATGCAATTTCTGTGTTTCATCGTCAATAAGAAGGTCAGAGGCATACTGTGAACCTAAAGTGAAGCATCGGAATCTATAACTAGTGTCACAGGAATGGTTCAAAACATAGTCAGTAAGAAGAGTCAGTCCTCTTGTACTTAATTGGGCATTGTGCCTTTCGTATTGAATTCCGATGCAATTTCTGTGTTTCACCGTCATTAAGAAGGTCAGAGGGATACAGTAAACCTGAAGTGAAGCATCGGAATCTATAACTAGTGTCACAGGAATGGTTCAAACATAGACAGTAAGAAGAGTCAGTCTTCTTGTACTTATGTCGGCATTGTGCCTTTTGTATTTAATTCCGATGCAATTTCTGTGTTTCATCGTCAATAAGAAGGTCCAAGCGATACAGTTAAACTGAAGTGAAGCATCGGTATCTATAACTAGCGTCACACTAATGGTTCAAAGCAAAGTCAGTAGGAAGAGTCAGTCTTCTTGTTCTTAAGTCGGCATTGTGCCTTTTGTATTTAATTCCGATGCAAAATCTGTATTTCATCGTCAATAAAAATTTCCAAGGGATACAGTAAACCTGAAATGAAGCATCGGAATCTATGACTAGTGTCACAGGAATGGTTCAAATCATTGTCAATAAGAAGAGTCGGTCTTCATGTACTTAAGTCGGCATTGTGCCTTTTGTATTTAATTCGGATGCAATTTCTGTGTTTCATCGTCACAAAGAAAGTACAAGGGATAGAGTAAACCTGAAGTGAAGCATCGGACTCTATAACTAGTGTCACAGGAATGGTTCAAAACATTGACAGTAATAAGAGTCTGTGTTCTTGTACTTAAGTCGGCATTGTGCCTTTTGTATTTAATTCCGATGCAATTTTAGTGTTTCATCGTCAATAAGAAGGTCCAAGGGATACAGTAAACCTGAAGTGAAGCATCGGAATCTACAACTAGTGTCACAGGATTGGCTCAAATCATAGACAGTAAGAAGAGTCAGTCTTCTTGTACTTAAGTCGACATTGGTCCTTTTCTATTTAATACCGATGCAATTTCTGTGTTTCATCGTCAATAAGAAGGTCAGAGGGATACAGTAAACCTGAAGTGAAGCATCGGAATCTATAACTAGTGTCACAGGAACGGTTCAAAACATAGTCAGTAAGAAGAGTCTGTCTTCTTGTACTTAATTCGGCATTGTGCCTTTTGTATTAAATTCCGATGCAATTTCTGTGTTTCATCATCAATAAGAAGGTCCAAGGGAAACAGTAAACCTGATGTGAAGCATCGGAATCTATAACTAGTGTCACAGGAATGGTTCAAAGCATAGACAGTACGAAGAGTCAGTCTTCATGTACATATGTCGGCATTGTAGCTTTTGTATTTAATTCCGATGCAATTTCTGTGTTTCGTCGTCAATAAGAAGGTCAGAGGGATACAGTAATACTGAAGTGAAGCATCGGAATCTATAACTGGTGTCACAGGAATGGTTCAAAACATAGTCAGAAAGAAGAGTCAGTCTTCCTGTCCTTAAGTCGGCATTGTGCCTTTTTAATTTAATTCCGATGCAATTTCTGTGTTTCATCGGCAATAAGGTCAGAGGGATACAGTAAACCTGAAGTGAAGCATCGGAATCTATAACTAGTGTCACAGGAATGGTTCTAAACATAGACAGTAGGAAGAGTCAGTCTTCTTGTACTTCAGTCGGCATTGTGCCTTTTGTATTTCATTCCGATGCAATTTCTGTGTTTCATCGTCAATAATAAGGTCAGAGGGATACAGTAAACCTGAAGTGAAGCATCGGAATCAAAACTAGTTTCACAGGAATGGTTCAAAACATAGTCAGTAAGAAGAGTCAGTCTTCTTGTACTTAAGTCGGCATTGTGCCTTTTCTATTTAATTCCGATGCAATTTCTGTGTTTCATCGTCAATAAGAAGGTCCAAGTGATACAGTAAAATTGGAGTGAAGCATCGGAATCTATAACTAGTGTCACAGGATTGGTTCAAAACATAGACAGTAAGAAGAGTCAGTCTTCTTGTACTTAAGTCGACATTGTGCCTTTTCTATTTAATACCGATGCAATTTCTGTCTTTCATCGTCAATAAGAAGGTCAGAGGGATACAGTAAACCGGAAGTGAAGCATCGGAATCTATAACTAGTGTCACAGGAATGGTTCAAATCATAGTCAGTAAGTAGAGTCAGTCTTCTTGTCCTTAAGTCGGCATTGTGCCTTTTGTATTTAATTCCGATGCAATATCTGTGTTTCATCGTCAATAAAAATGTCCAAGGGATACAGTAAACCTGAAATGAAGCATCAGAATCTATAACTAGTGTCACAGGAATGGTTCAAATCATTGTCAATAAGAAGAGTCGGTCTTCATGTACTTAAGTCGGCATTGTGCCTTTTGTATTTAATTCCGATGCAATTTCTGTGTTTCATCGTCACAAAGGAAATACAAGGGATACAGTAAACCTGAAGTGAAGCATCGGAATCTATAACTAGTGTCACAGGAATGGTTCAAAACACAGACAGTAGGAACAGTCAGTGTTCTTGTACTTAAGTCGGCATTGTGCCTTTTGTATTTAATTCCGATGCAATTTCAGTGTTTCATCGTCAATAAGAAGGTCCAAGGGATACAGTAAACCTGAAGTGAAGCATCGGAATCTACAACTAGTGTCACAGGATTGGTTCAAACATAGACAGTAAGAAGAGTCAGTCTTCTTGTACTTAAGTCGACATTGTGCCTTTTCTATTTAATACCGATGCAATTTCTGTGTTTCATCGTCAATAAGAAGGTCAGAGGGATACAGTAAACCTGAAGTGAGGCATCGGAATCTATAACTAGTGTCACAGGAATGATTCAAAACATAGTCAGTAAGAAGAGTCTGTCTTCTTGTACTTAATTCGGCATTGTGCCTTTCGTATTGAATTCCGACGCAATTTCTGTGTTTCATCGTCTATAAGAAGGTCAGAGGGATACACAAAACCTGAAGTGAAGCATCGGAATCTATAACTATTGTCACAGGAATGGTTCAACTATTGACAGTAAGAAGAGTCAGTCTTCATGTACTTAAATCGGCATTGTGCCTTTTGTATTTAATCCCGATGCAATTTCTGTGTTTCATCGTCAATAAGAAGGTCAGAGGGATACAGTAAACCGGCAGTGAAGCATCGGAATTTATAACTAGTGTCACAGGAATGGTTCAAAACATAGTCAGTAAGTAGAGTCAGTTTTCTTGTCCTTAAGTCGGCATTGTGCCTTTTGTATTTAATTCCGATGCAATTTTGTGTTTCATCGTCAATAAGAATGTCCAAGGAATACAGTAAACCTGAAGTGAAGCATCGGAATCTCTAACTAGTGTCACAGGAATGGTTCAAATCATTGTCAATAAGAAGAGTCGGTCCTCATGTACTTAAGTCGGCATTGTGCCATTTGTATTTAATTCCGATGCAATATCTGTGTTTCATCGTCAATACGAAAGTACAAGGGATACAGTAAACCTGTAGTGAAGCATCGGAATCTATAACTAGTGTCACAGGAATGATTCAAAACATAGACAGAAAGGAAGAGTCAGTGTTCTTGTACTTAAGTCGGCATTGTGCCTTTTGTATTTAATTCCGATGCAATTTCTGGGTATCAACGTCAATAAGAAGGTCCAAGGGATACAGTAAACCTGAAGTGAATCATTGGGATCTACAACTAGTGTCACAGGATTGGTTCAAAACATAGACAGTAAGAAGAGTCAGTCTTCTTGTACTTAAGTCCCCATTGTGCCTTTTCTATTTAATACCGATGCAATTTCTGTGTTTCATCGTCAATAAGAAGGTCAGAGGCATACTGTAAACCTAAAGTGAAGCATCGAAATCTATAACTAGTGTCACAGGAATGGTTCAAAACATAGTCAGTAAGAAGAGTCAGTCCTCTTGTACTTAATTGGGCATTGTGCCTTTCGTATTGAATTCCGATGCAATTTCTGTGTTTCATCGTCATTAAGAAGGTCAGAGGGATACAGTAAACCTGAAGTGAAGCATCGGAATCTGTAACTAGTGTCACAGGAATGGTTCAAACATAGACAGTAAGAAGAGTCAGTCTTCTTGTACTTATGTCGGCATTGTGCCTTTTGTATTTAATTCCGATGCAATTTCTGTGTTTCATCGTCAATAAGAAGGTCCAAGCGATACAGTTAAACTGAAGTGAAGCATCGGCATCTATAACTAGCGTCACACTAATGGTTCAAAGCAAAGTCAGTAGGAGGAGTCAGTCTTCTTGTTCTTAAGTCGGCATTGTGCATTTGTATTTAATTCCGATGCAATATCTGTGTTTCATCGTCAATAAAAATTTCCAAGGGATACAGTAAACCTGAAATGAAGCATCGGAATCTATAACTAGTGTCACAGGAATGGTTCAAATCTTTGTCAATTAGAAGAGTCGGTCTTCATGTACTTAAGTCGGCATTGTGCCTTTTGTATTTAATTCGGATGCAATTTCTGTGTTTCATCGTCACAAAGAAAGTACAAGGGATACAGTAAACCTGAAGTGAAGCATCGGACTCTATAACTAGTGTCACAGGAATGGTTCAAAACATTGACAGTAATAAGAGTCAGTGTTCTTGTACTTAAGTCGGCATTGTGCCTTTTGTATTTAATTCCGATGCAATTTTAGTGTTTCATCGTCAATAAGAAGGTCCAAGGGATACAGTAAACCTGAAGTGAAGCATCGGAATCTACAACTAGTGTCACAGGATTGGCTCAAATAATAGACAGTAAGAAGAGTCAGTCTTCTTGTACTTAAGTCGACATTGGTCCTTTTCTATTTAATACCGATGCAATTTCTGTGTTTCATCGTCAATAAGAAGGTCAGAGGGATACAGTAAACCTGAAGTGAAGCATCGGAATCTATAACTAGTGTCACAGGAATGGTTCAAAACATAGTCAGTAAGAAGAGTCTGTCTTCTTGTACTTAATTCGGCATTGTGCCTTTCGTATTGAATTCCGATGCAATTTCTGTGTTTCACCGTCTATAAGATGGTCAGAGGGATACACAAAACCTGAAGTGAAGCATCGGAATCTATAACTAGTGTCACAGGAATGGTTCAAACATTGACAGTAAGAAGAGCCAGTCTTCATGTACTTAAATCGGCATTGTGCCTTTTGTATTTAATCACGATGCAATTTCTGTGTTTCATCGTCAATAAGAAGGTCAGAATGATACAGTAAACTGGAAGTGAAGCATCGGAATCTATAACTAGTGTCACAGGAATGGTTCAAATCATAGTCAGTAAGTAGAGTCAGTCTTCTTGTCCTTAAGTCGGCATTGTGCCTTTTGTATTTAATTCCGATGCAATATCTGTGTTTCATCGTCAATAAAAATGTCCAAGGGATACAGTAAACCTGAAATGAAGCATCGGAATCTATAACTAGTGTCACAGGAATGGTTCAAATCATTGTCAATAAGAAGAGTCGGTCTTCATGTACTTAAGTCGGCATTGTGCCTTTTGTATTTAATTCCGATGCAATTTCTGTGTTTCATCGTCAATAAGAAGGTCAGAGGGATACAGTAAACCGGAAGTGAAGCATCGGAATCTATAACTAGTGTCACAGGAATGGTTCAAAACATAGTCAGTAAGTAGAGTCAGTCCCCTTGTCCTTAAGTCGGCATTGTGCCTTTTGTATTTAATTCCGATACAATTTTGTGTTTCATCGTCAATAAGAATTTCCAAGGGATACAGCAAACCTGAAGTAAAGCATCGGAATCTATAACTAGTGTCACAGGAATGGTTCAAATCATTGTCAATAAGAAGAGTCGGTCCTCATGTACTTAAGACGGCATTGTGCCATTTGTATTTAATTCCGATGCAATTTCTGTGTTTCATCGTCAATAAGAAAGTACAAGGGATACAGTAAACCTGTAGTGAAGCATCGGAATCTATAACTAGTGTCACAGGAATGATTCAAAAGATAGACAGTAGGAAGAGTCAGTTTTCTTGTACTTAAGTCGGCATTGTGCATTTTGTATTTAATTCCGATGCAATTTCTGGGTTTCATCGTCAATAAGAAGGTCCAAGGGATACAGAAACCTGAAGTGAATCATTGGGATCTACAACTAGTGTCACAGGATTGGTTCAAAACATAGACAGTAAGAAGAGTCACCCTTCTTGTACTTAAGTCCCCATTGTGCCTTTTCTATTTAATACCGATGCAATTTCTGTGTTTCATCGTCAATAAGAAGGTCAGAGGCATACTGTAAACCTAAAGTGAAGCATCGGAATCTATAACTAGTGTCACAGGAATGGTTCAAAACATAGTCAGTAAGAAGAGTCAGTCCTCTTGTACTTAATTGGGCATTGTGCCTTTCGTATTGAATTCCGATGCATTTTCTGTGTTTCATCGTCATTAAGAAGGTCAGAGGGATACAGTAAACATGAAGTGAAGCATCGGAATCTATAACTAGTGTCACAGGAATGGTTCAAACATAGACAGTAAGAAGAGTCAGTCTTCTTGTACTTAAGTCGGCATTGTGCCTTTTGTATTTAATTCCGATGCAATTTCTGTGTTTCATCGTCAATAAGAAGGTCAGAGGGATACAGTAAAAAGGAAGTGAAGCATCGGAACCTATAACTAGTGTCACAGGAATGGTTCAAAACGTAGACAGTAAAAAGAGTCAGTCTTCTTGTATTTAAGTCGGCATTGTGCCTTTTGTATTTAATTGCGATGCAATTTCTGTGTTTCATCGTCAATAAGGAGGTCCAAGGGACACAGTAAACCTGAAGTGAAGCATCGGAATCTATAACTAGTGTCACCGGAATGGTTCAAAACATAGGCAGTAAGAAGAGTCAGTCTTCTTGTACTTAAGTCGGCATTGTGCCGTTTGTATTTCATTCCGATGCAATTTCTGTGATTCATCGTCAATAAGAAGGTCCAAGGGATACAGTAAACCTGAAGTGAAGCATCGGACTCCATAACTAGTGTCACAGAAATGGATCAAAACATAGACAGGAGGAAGAGTCAGTCTTTTTATACTTAAGTCGGCATTGTGCCTTTTGTATTAAATTCCGATGCAATTTCTGTGTTTCATCATCAATAAGAAGGTCCAAGGGAAACAGTAAACCTGAAGTGAAGCATCGGAATCTATAACTAGTGTCACAGGAATGGTTCAAAGCATAGACAGTACGAAGAGTCAGTCTTCATGTACATATGTCGGCATTGTAGTTTTTGTATTTAATTCCGATGCAATTTCTGTGTTACATCGTCAATAAGAAGGTCAGAGGGATACAGTAAACCTGAAGTGAAGCATCGGAATCTATAACTGGTGTCACAGGAATGGTTCAAAACATAGTCAGTAAGAAGAGTCAGTCTTCCTGTCCTTAAGTCGGCATTGTGCCTTTTTTATTTAATTCGGATGCAATTTCTGTGTTCCATCGGCAATAAGGTCAGAGGGATACAGTAAACCTGAAGTGAAGTATCGGAATCTATAACTAGTGTCACAGGAATGGTTCAAAACATAGACAGTAGGAAGAGTCAGTCTTCTTGTACTTCAGTCGGCATTGTGCCTTTTGTATTTAATTCCGATGCAATTTCTGTGTTTCATCGTCAATAATAAGGTCAGAGGGATACAGTAAACCTGAAGTGAAGCATCGGAATCAAAACTAGTTTCACAGGATTGGTTCAAAACATAGTCAGTAAGAAGAGTCAGTGTTCTTGTACTTAAGTCGGCATTGTGACTTTTCTATTTAATTCCGATGCAATTTCTGTGTTTCATCGTCAATAAGAAGGTCCAAGTGATACAGTAAAATTGGAGTGAAGCATCGGAATCTATAACTAGTGTCACAGGATTGGTTCAAAACATAGACAGTAAGAAGAGTCAGTCTTCTTGTACTTAAGTCGACATTGTGCCTTTTCTATTTAATACCGATGCAATTTCTGTGTTTCATCGTCAATAAGAAGGTCAGAGGGATACAGTAAACCGGAAGTGAAGCATCGGAATCTATAACTAGTGTCACAGGAATGGTTCAAATCATAGTCAGTAAGTAGAGTCAGTCTTCTTGTCCTTAAGTCGGCATTGTGCCTTTTGTATTTAATTCCGATGCAATATCTGTGTTTCATCGTCAATAAAAATGTCCAAGGGATACAGTAAACCTGAAATGAAGCATCGGAATCTATAACTAGTGTTTCAGGAATGGTTCAAATCATTGTCAATAAGAAGAGTCGGTCTTCATGTACTTAAGTCGGCATTGTGCCTTTTGTATTTAATTCCGATGCAATTTCTGTGTCTCATCGTCACAAAGGAAATACAAGGGATACAGTAAACCTGAAGTGAAGCATCGGAATCTATAACTAGTGTCACAGGAATGGTTCAAAACACAGACAGTAGGAAGAGTCAGTGTTCTTGTACTTAAGTCGGCATTGTGCCTTTTGTATTTAATTCCGATGCAATTTCAGTGTTTCATCGTCAATAAGAAGGTCCAAGGGATACAGTAAACCTGAAGTGAAGCATCGGAATCTACAACTAGAGTCACAGGATTGGTTTAAACATAGACAGTAAGAAGAGTCAGTCTTCTTGTACTTAAGTCAACATTGTGCCTTTTCTATTTAATACCGATGCAATTTCTGTATTTCATCGTCAATAAGAAGGTCAGAGGGACACAGTAAACCTGAAGTGAAGCATCGGAATCTATAACTAGTGTCACAGGAATGGTTCAGAACATAGTCAGTAAGAAGAGTCTGTCTTCTTGTACTTAATTCGGCATTGTGCCTTTCGTATTGAATTCCGATGCAATTTCTGTGTTTCATCGTCTATAAGAAGGTCAGAGGGATACACAAAACCTGAAGTGAAGCATCGGAATCTATAACTAGTGTCACAGGAATGGTTCAAACATTGACAGTAAGAAGAGTCAGTCTTCATGTACTTAAATCGGCATTGTGCCTTTTGTATTTAATCCCGATGCAATTTCTGTGTTTCATCGTCAATAAGAAGGTCAGAGGGATACAGTAAACCGGAAGTGAAGATCGGAATCTATAACTAGTGTCACAGGAATGGTTCAAAACATAGTCAGTAAGTAGAGTCAGTTTTCTTGTCCTTAAGTCGGCATTGTGCCTTTTGTATTTAATTCCGATGCAATTTTGTGTTTCATCGTCAATAGGAATGTCCAAGGAATACAGTAAACCTGAAGTGAAGCATCGGAAACTATAACTAGTGTCACAGGAATGGTTCAAATCATTGTCAATAAGAAGAGTCGGTCCTCATGTACTTAAGTCGGCATTGTGCCATTTGTATTTAATTCCGATGCAATTTCTGTGTTTCATCGTCAATAAGAAAGTACAAGGGATACAGTAAACCTGTAGTGAAGCATCGGAATCTATAACTAGTGTCACAGGAATGATTCAAAACATAGACAGAAAGGAAGAGTCAGTGTTCTTGTACTTAAGTCGGCATTGTGCCTTTTGTATTTAATTCCGATGCAATTTCTGGGTTTCAACGTCAATAAGAAGGTCCAAGGGATACAGTAAACCTGAAGTGAATCATTGGGATCTACAACTAGTGTCACAGGATTGGTTCAAAACATAGACAGTAAGAAGAGTCAGTCTTCTTGTACTTAAGTCCCCATTGTGCCTTTTCTATTTAATACCGATGCAATTTCTGTGTTTCATCGTCAATAAGAAGGTCAGAGGCATACTGTAAACCTAAAGTGAAGCATCGGAATCTATAACTAGTGTCACAGGAATGGTTCAAAACATAGTCAGTAAGAAGAGTCAGTCCTCTTGTACTTAATTGGGCATTGTGCCTTTCGTATTGAATTCCGATGCAATTTCTGTGTTTCATCGTCATTAAGAAGGTCAGAGGGATACAGTAAACCTGAAGTGAAGCATCGGAATCTATAACTAGTGTCACAGGAATGGTTCAAATATAGACAGTAAGAAGAGTCAGTCTTCTTGTACTTAAGTCGGCATTGTGCCTTTTGTATTTAATTCCGATGCAATTTCTGTGTTTCATCGTCAATAAGAAGGTCAGAGGGATACAGTAAAAAGTAAGTGAAGCATCGGAACCTATAACTAGTGTCACAGGAATGGTTCAAAACGTAGACAGTAAAAAGAGTCAGTCTTCTTGTACTTAAGTCGGCATTGTGCCTTTTGTATTCAATTCCGATGCAATTTCTGTGTTTCATCGTTAATAAGTAGGTCCAAGGGACACAGTAAACCTGAAGTGAAGCATCGGAATCTATAACTAGTGTCATCGGAATGGTTCAAAACATAGACAGTGAGAAGAGTCAATCTTCTTGTACTTAAGTCGGCATTGTGCATTTTGTATTTCATTCCGATGCAATTTCTGTGATTCATCGTCAATAAGAAAGTCCAAGGGATACAGTAAACCTGAAGTGAAGCATCGGACTCCATAACTAGTGTCACAGAAATGGATCAAATCATAGACAGTAGGAAGGGTCAGTCTTTTTATACTTAAGTCGGCATTGTGCCTTCTATATTAAATTCCTATGCAATTTCTGTGTTTCATCATCAATAAGAAGGTCCAAGGGAAACAGTAAACCTGAAGTGAAGCATCGGAATCTATAACTAGTGTCACAGGAATGGTTCAAAGCATAGACAGTACGAAGAGTCAGTCTTCATGTACATATGTCGGCATTGTAGTTTTTGTATTTAATTCCGATGCAATTTCTGTGTTACATCGTCAATAAGTAGGTCAGAGGGATACAGTAAACCTGAAGTGAAGCATCGGAATCTATAACTGGTGTCACAGGAATGGTTCAAAACATAGTCAGTAAGAAGAGTCAGTCTTCCTGTCCTTAAGTCGGCATTGTGCCTTTTTTATTTAATTCCGATGCAATTTCTGTGTTCCATCGGCAATAAGGTCAGAGGGATACAGTAAACCTGAAGTGAAGTATCGGAATCTATAACTAGTGTCACAGGAATGGTTCAAAACATAGACAGTAGGAAGAGTCAGTCTTCTTGTACTTCAGTCGGCATTGTGCCTTTTGTATTTAATTCCGATGCAATTTCTGTGTTTCATCGTCAATAATAAGGTCAGAGGGATACAGTAAACCTGAAGTGAAGCATCGGAATCAAAACTAGTTTCACAGGATTGGTTCAAAACATAGTCAGTAAGAAGAGTCAGTGTTCTTGTACTTAAGTCGGCATTGTGACTTTTCTATTTAATTCCGATGCAATTTCTGTGTTTCATCGTCAATAAGAAGGTCCAAGTGATACAGTAAAATTGGAGTGAAGCATCGGAATCTATAACTAGTGTCACAGGATTGGTTCAAAACATAGACAGTAAGAAGAGTCAGTCTTCTTGTACTTAAGTCGACATTGTGCCTTTTCTATTTAATACCGATGCAATTTCTGTGTTTCATCGTCAATAAGAAGGTCAGAGGGATACAGTAAACCGGAAGTGAAGCATCGGAATCTATAACTAGTGTCACAGGAATGGTTCAAATCATAGTCAGTAAGTAGAGTCAGTCTTCTTGTCCTTAAGTCGGCATTGTGCCTTTTGTATTTAATTCCGATGCAATATCTGTGTTTCATCGTCAATAAAAATGTCCAAGGGATACAGTAAACCTGAAATGAAGCATCGGAATCTATAACTAGTGTTTCAGGAATGGTTCAAATCATTGTCAATAAGAAGAGTCTGTCTTCATGTACTTAAGTCGGCATTGTGCCTTTTGTATTTAATTCCGATGCAATTTCTGTGTCTCATCGTCACAAAGGAAATACAAGGGATACAGTAAACCTGAAGTGAAGCATCGGAATCTATAACTAGTGTCACAGGAATGGTTCAAAACACAGACAGTAGGAAGAGTCAGTGTTCTTGTACTTAAGTCGGCATTGTGCCTTTTGTATTTAATTCCGATGCAATTTCAGTGTTTCATCGTCAATAAGAAGGTCCAAGGGATACAGTAAACCTGAAGTGAAGCATCGGAATCTACAACTAGAGTCACAGGATTGGTTTAAACATAGACAGTAAGAAGAGTCAGTCTTCTTGTACTTAAGTCAACATTGTGCCTTTTCTATTTAATACCGATGCAATTTCTGTGTTTCATCGTCAATAAGAAGGTCAGAGGGACACAGTAAACCTGAAGTGAAGCATCGGAATCTATAACTAGTGTCACAGGAATGGTTCAGAACATAGTCAGTAAGAAGAGTCTGTCTTCTTGTACTTAATTCGGCATTGTGCCTTTCGTATTGAATTCCGATGCAATTTCTGTGTTTCATCGTCTATAAGAAGGTCAGAGGGATACACAAAACCTGAAGTGAAGCATCGGAATCTATAACTAGTGTCACAGGAATGGTTCAAACATTGACAGTAAGAAGAGTCAGTCTTCATGTACTTAAATCGGCATTGTGCCTTTTGTATTTAATCCCGATGCAATTTCTGTGTTTCATCGTCAATAAGAAGGTCAGAGGGATACAGTAAACCGGAAGTGAAGCATCGGAATCTATAACTAGTGTCACAGGAATGGTTCAAAACATAGTCAGTAAGTAGAGTCAGTTTTCTTGTCCTTAAGTCGGCATTGTGCCTTTTGTATTTAATTCCGATGCAATTTTGTGTTTCATCGTCAATAGGAATGTCCAAGGAATACAGTAAACCGGAAGTGAAGCATCGGAAACTATAACTAGTGTCACAGGAATGGTTCAAATCATTGTCAATAAGAAGAGTCGGTCCTCATGTACTTAAGTCGGCATTGTGCCATTTGTATTTAATTCCGATGCAATTTCTGTGTTTCATCGTCAATAAGAAAGTACAAGGGATACAGTAAACCTGTAGTGAAGCATCGGAATCTATAACTAGTGTCACAGGAATGATTCAAAACATAGACAGAAAGGAAGAGTCAGTGTTCTTGTACTTAAGTCGGCATTGTGCCTTTTGTATTTAATTCCGATGCAATTTCTGGGTTTCAACGTCAATAAGAAGGTCCAAGGGATACAGTAAACCTGAAGTGAATCATTGGGATCTACAACTAGTGTCACAGGATTGGTTCAAAACATAGACAGTAAGAAGAGTCAGTCTTCTTGTACTTAAGTCCCCATTGTGCCTTTTCTATTTAATACCGATGCAATTTCTGTGTTTCATCGTCAATAAGAAGGTCAGAGGCATACTGTAAACCTAAAGTGAAGCATCGGAATCTATAACTAGTGTCACAGGAATGGTTCAAAACATAGTCAGTAAGAAGAGTCAGTCCTCTTGTACTTAATTGGGCATTGTGCCTTTCGTATTGAATTCCGATGCAATTTCTGTGTTTCATCGCCATTAAGAAGGTCAGAGGGATACAGTAAACCTGAAGTGAAGCATCGGAATCTATAACTAGTGTCACAGGAATGGTTCAAACATAGACAGTAAGAAGAGTCAGTCTTCTTGTACTTAAGTCGGCATTGTGCCTTTTGTATTTAATTCCGATGCAATTTCTGTGTTTCATCGTCAATAAGAAGGTCAGAGGGATACAGTAAAAAGTAAGTGAAGCATCGGAACCTATAACTAGTGTCACAGGAATGGTTCAAAACGTAGACAGTAAAAAGAGTCAGTCTTCTTGTACTTAAGTCGGCATTGTGCCTTTTGTATTCAATTCCGATGCAATTTCTGTGTTTCATCGTTAATAAGTAGGTCCAAGGGACACAGTAAACCTGAAGTGAAGCATCGGAATCTATAACTAGTGTCATCGGAATGGTTCAAAACATAGACAGTGAGAAGAGTCAATCTTCTTGTACTTAAGTCGGCATTGTGCATTTTGTATTTCATTCCGATGCAATTTCTGTGATTCATCGTCAATAAGAAAGTCCAAGGGATACAGTAAACCTGAAGTGAAGCATCGGACTCCATAACTAGTGTCACAGAAATGGATCAAATCATAGACAGTAGGAAGGGTCAGTCTTTTTATACTTAAGTCGGCATTGTGCCTTCTATATTAAATTCCTATGCAATTTCTGTGTTTCATCATCAATAAGAAGGTCCAAGGGAAACAGTAAACCTGAAGTGAAGCATCGGAATCTATAACTAGTGTCACATTAATGGTTCAAAGCATAGACAGTGCGAAGAGTCAGTCTTCATGTACATATGTCGGCATTGTAGCTTTTGTATTTAATTCCGATGCAATTTCTATGTTACATCGTCAATAAGAAGGTCAGAGGGATATAGTAAACCTGAAGTGAAGCATCGGAATCTATAACTGGTGTCACAGGAATGGTTCAAAACATAGTCAGTAAGAAGAGTCAGTCTTCTTGTACTTAAGTCGGCATTGTGCCTTTTCTATTTAATTCCGATGCAATTTCTGTGTTTCATCGTCAATAAGAAGGTCCAAGTGATACAGTAAAATTGGAGTGAAGCATCGGAATCTATAACTAGTGTCGCAGGATTGGTTCAAAACATAGACAGTAAGAAGAGTCAGTCTTCTTGTACTTAAGTCGACATTGTGCCTTTTCTATTTAATACCGATGCAATTTCTGTGTTTCATCGTCAATAAGAAGGTCAGAGGGATTTAGTAAACCTGAAGTGAAGCATCGGAATCAATACTAGTGTCACAGGAATGGTTCAAAACATAGTCAGTAAGAAGAGTCTGTCTTCTTGTACTTAATTCGGCATTGTGCCTTCGTATAGAATTCCGATGCAATTTCTGTGTTTCACCGTCTATTAGAAGGTCAGAGGGATACACAAAACCTGAAGTGAAGGATCGGAATCTATAACTAGTGTCACAGGAATGGTTCAAAACGTAGACAGTAAAAAGAGTCAGTCTTCTTGTACTTAAGTCGGCATTGTGCCTTTTGTATTTAATCCCGATGCAATTTCTGTGTTTCATCGTCAATAAGAAGGTCAGAGGGATACAGTAAACCTGAAGTGAAGCATCGGACTCCATAACTAGTGTCACAGAAATGGATAAAAACATAGACAGTAGGAAGAGTCAGTCTTTTTATACTTAAGTCGGCATTGTGCCTTTTGTATTTAATTCCGATGCAATTTCTGTGTTTCATCATCAATAATAAGGTCCAAGGAAAACAGTAAACCTGAAGTGAAGCATCGGAATCTATAACTAGTGTCACAGGAATGGTTCAAACATAGACAGTACGAAGGGTCAGTCTTCATGTACATAAGTCGGCATTGTAGCTTTTGTATTTAATTCCGATGCAATTTCTATGTTACATCGTCAATAAGAAGGTCAGAGGGATATAGTAAACCTGAAGTGAAGCATCGGAATCTATAACTGGTGTCACAGGAATGGTTCAAAACATAGTCAGTAAGAAGAGTCAGTCTTCTTGTTCTTAAGTCGGCATTGTGCCTTTTTTATTTAATTCCGATGCAATTTCTGTGTTTTATCGGCAATAAGGTCAGAGGGATACAGTAAACCTGAAGTGAAGCATCGGAATCTATAACTAGTGTCACAGCAATGGTTCAAAACATAGACAGTAGGAAGAGTCAGTCTTCTTGTACTTCAGTCGGCATTGTGCATTTTGTATTTAATTCCTATGCAATATCTGTGTTTCATCGTCAATAATAAGGTCAGAGGGATACAGTAAACCTGAAGTTAAGCATCGGAATCAAATCTAGTTTCACAGGAATGGTTCAAAGCATAGTCAGTAAGAAGAGTCAGTCTTCTTGTACTTAAGTCGGCATTGTGCCTTTTCTATTTATTTCCGATGCAATTTCTGTGTTTCATCGTCAATAAGAAGGTCCAAGTGATACAGTAAAATAGGAGTGAAGCATCGGAATCTATAACTAGTGTCACAGGAATGGTTCAAAACATAGACGGTAAGAAGAGTCAGACATCTAATACTTAAGTCGACATTGTACCTTTTCTATTTAATTCCGAAGCAATTTCTGTGTTTGATCGTCAATAAGAAGGTCTGAGGGATACAATAAACCTGAAGTGAAGCATCGGAATCTATAACTAGTGTCACAGGAATTGTTCAAAACAAAGTCAGTAAGAAGAGTCAGTCATGTTGTCCTTAAGTCGTCATTGTGCCTTTTGTATTTAATTCCGATGCTATTTCTGTGTTTCATCGTCAATAAGATGGTCCAAGGGATACAGTATACCTGGAGTGAAGCATCGGAATCTATAAATAGTGTCACAGGAATGGTTCAAAGCATAGTCAGTAAGAAGAGTCAGTCTTCTTGTCCTTAAGGCGGCATTGTGCCTTTTGTATTTAATTACGATGCAATTGCTGTGTTTCATCGTCAATAAGATGGTTCAAGGGATACAGTAAACCTGAAGTGAAACATCGGAATCTATAATTAGAGTCACAGTAGTGGTTCAAATCATAGACAGTAAGAAGAGTCAGTCATCTTGTACTTATTTCCGGATTGTGCCTTTTGTATTTAGTTCCGATGCAATTTCTGTTTTTCATCGTCAATAAGAAGGCCCAAGGGATACAGTAAACCTGGACTGAAGCATCGGAATCTATAACTAGTGTCACAGGAATGGTTCAAAACATAGACAGTAAGAAAAGTCAGTCTTCGTGTACTCAAGTCGGCAATGTGCCTTTTGTATTTCATTCCGATGCAATTTCTGTGATTCATCGTCAATAAGAAGGTCCAAGGGATACAGTAAACCTGAAGTGAAGCATCGGACTCCATAACTAGTGTCACAGAAATGGATCAAAGCATAGACAGTAGGAAGAGTCAGTCTTTTTATACTTAAGTCGGCATTGTGCCTTTTATATTTAATTCCGATGCAATTTCTGTGTTTCATCGGCAATAAGGTCAGAGGGATACAGTAAACCTGAAGTGAAGCATCGGAATCTATAACTAGTGTCACAGGAATGGTTCAAATCAAAGTCAGTGAGAAGAGTCAGTCATGTTGTCCTTAAGTCGTCATTGTGCCTTTTGTATTTAATTCCGATGCAATTTCTGTGTTTCATCGTCAATAAGATGGTCCAAGGGATACAGTATACCTGGAGTGAAGCATCGGAATCTATAACTAGTGTCACAGGAATGGTTCAAAGCATAGTCAGTAAGAAGAGTCAGTATCCTTGTCCTTAAGGCGGCATTGTGCCTTTTGTATTTAATTACGATGCAATTGCTGTGTTTCATCGGCAATAAGGTCAGAGGGATACAGTAAACCTGAAGTGAAGCATCGGAATCTATAACTAGTGTCACAGGAATGGTTCAAAACATTGACAGTAGGAAGAGTCAGTCTTCTTGTACTTAAGTCGGCATTTTGCCTTTTGTATTAAATTCCGATGCAATTTCTGTGTTTCATCGTCAATAAGAAAGTCAGAGGGATACAGTAAACCTGAAGTGAAGCATCGGATTCTAAAACTAATGTCACAGGAATGGTTCAAACATAGACAGTAGGGACAGTCAGTCTTCTTGTACTTAAGTCGGCATTGTGCCTTTTGTAATTAATTCCGATGCAATTTCTGCGTTTCATCGTCTACAAGAAGGTCAGAGGGATTGAGTAAACTTGAAGTGAAGCAACGGAATCCATAACTAGTGTCACGGGAATGTTTCAAATCATTGTCAATAAGAAGAGTCGGTCTTCATGTACTTAAGTCGGCATTGTGCCTTTTGTATTTAATTCCGATGAAATTTCTGTGTTTCATCATCAATAAGATGGTTCAAGGGATACAGTAAACCTGAAGTGAAGCATCGGAATCCATAACTAGTGTCACAGGAATTTTTCGAAACATAGACAGTAGGAAGAGTCAGTGTTCTTGTACTTAAGTCGGCATTGTGCCTTTTCTATTAAATTCCGATGCAATTTGTGTGTTTCATCGTCAATAAGAAGGTCAGAGGGATACAGTAAACCTGAAGTGAAGCATCGGAATCTATAACTAGTGCCACAGGAATGGTTCAAAACATAGTCAGTTAGAAGAGTCAGTCTTCTTGTACTTAATTCGGCATTTAGCCTTTCGTATTGAATTCCGATGCAATTTATGTGCTTCACCGTCAATAAGAAGGTCAGAGGGATACAGTAAACCTGAAGTGAAGCATCGGAATCTATAACTAGTGTCACAGGAATGGTTCAAACGTAGACAGTAAGAAGAGTCAGTCTTCATGTACCTAAGTCGGCATTGTGCCTTTTGTATATAATTCCGATGCAATTTCTGTGTTTCATCGTCAATATGAAGGTAAGAGGTATACAGTAAACCGGAAGTGAAGCATCGGAATCTATAACTAGTGTCAAAGGAATGGTTCAAAACATAGTCAGTAAGAAGAGTCATTCATCTTGTCCTTAAGTCGGCATTGTGCCTTTAGTATTTAATTCCGATGCAATTTCTGTGTTTCATCGTCAATAAGAAGGTCCAAGGGATACAGTAAACCTGGAGTGAAGCATCGGAATCTATAATTAGAGTCACAGTAGTGGTTCAAAACATAGACAGTAAGAAGAGTCAGTCATCTTTTACTTATTTCTGGATTGTGCCTTTTGTATTTAGTTCCGATGCAATTTCTGTTTTTCATCGTCAATAAGAAGGTCCAAGGGATACAGTAAACCTGGAGTGAAGCATCGGAATCTATAACTAGTGTCACAGGAATGGTTCAAAACATAGATAGTAAGAAAAGTCAGTCTTCGTGTACTTAAGTCGGCATTTTGCCATTTGTATTTACTTCCGATGCAATTTCTGTGTTTCATCGTCAATAAGAAATTCCAAGATTTACAGTTAACCTGAGGTGAAGCATCGGAAACTATAACTAGTGTCACAGGAATGGTTCAAAGCATAGTCAGTAAGAAGAGTCAGTCTTCTTGTACTTAAGTCGGCATTGTACCTTTTCTAGTTAATTCTGATGCAATTTCTGTGTTTCATCGTCAATAAGAAGGTCCAAGGGATACAATAAACCTGGAGAGAAGCATCGAAATTTATAACTAGTGTCACAGGAATGGTTCAAAACGTAGACAGTAAGAAGAGTCAGACTTCTTGTACTTAAGTCGACATTGTGCCTTTTCTATTTAATTCCGATGCAATTTCTGTGTTTCATTGTCAATAAGAAGGTCAGAGGGATACAATAAACCTGAAGCTAAGCATCGGAATCTATAACTAGTGTCACAGGAATGGTTCAAAACAAAGTCAGTTAGAAGAGTCAGTCTTCTTGTCCTTAAGTCGGCATTGTGCCATTTACATTTAATTCCGATGCAATTTCTGTGTTTCATCGACAGTAAGAAGGTCCAAGGGATACAGTAAACCTGGAGTGAAGCATCGGAATCCATAACTAGTGTCACAGGATTGGTTCAAATCATAGACAGTAAGAAGAGTCAGTCTTCTTGTACTTAAGTCGGCATTGTGCCTTTTGTATTTAATTCCGATGCAATTTCTGTGTTTCATCGTCAACAAGAAGGTCCAAGAGAAACAGTATACCTGAAGTGAAGCATCGCAATCTATAACTAGTGTCACAGGAATGGTTCAAAACATAGTCAGTAAGATGAGTCAGTCTTCTTGTCCTTAAGTCGGCATTGTGCCTTTTGTATTAATTTCCGATCCAATTTCTGTGTTTCATCGGCAATAAGGTCAGAGGGATACAGTAAACCTGAAGTGAGGCTTCAGAATCTATAACTAGTGTCACAGGAGTGGTTCAAAACATAGACAGTAGGAAGAATCAGTCTTCTTGTACTTAAGTGGGCATTGTGCCTTTTGTAATTAATTCCGATGCAATTTCTGTGTTTCATCGACAATAAGAAGGTCAGAGCGATACAGTAAACTTGAAGTGAAGCATCAGAATACAAAACTAATGTCACAGGAATGGTTCAAACATAGACAGTAGGAAGAGTCACCCTTCTTGTACTTAAGTCGGCATTGTGCCTTTTGTATTTAATTCCGATGCAATTTCTGTATTTCATCGTCAATGAGAAAGTCAGAGGGATACAGTAAACCAGATGTGAAGCATCAGAATCAATAACTAGTGTCACAGGAAAGGTTCAAAACATAGTCAGTAAGAAGATTCAGTCTTCTTGTACTTAAGTCGGCTTTGTGCCTTTTGTATTTAATTCTGATGAAATTTCTGTGTTTCATCGTCAATAAGAAGGTCCAAGGGATACAGTAAACCTGCAGTGAAGCATCGGAATCTATAAGTAGTGTCACAGGGACGGTACAAAGTATAGACAGTAAGATGAGTCAGTATTCTTGTACTTAAGTCGGCATTGTGCTTTTTGTATTTATTTCCGATGCAATTTTTGTGTTTCATCGTCAATAAGAAGGTCCAAGGGATACAGTAAACCTCAAGTGAAGCATCGGAATCTATAACTAGTGTCACAGGAATGGTTCAAATCAAAGTCAGTAGTAAGAGTCGGTCTTCATGTACTTAAGTCGGCAAATTGCCTTTTAATATCTAATTCCGATGCAATTTCAGTGTTTCATCGTCAATAAGAACGTAGAAGGGATACAGTAGACCTGAAGTGAAGCATCGGAATCCATAACTAGTGTCACAGGAATGGTTCAAACATAGACAGTAGGAAGAGTCAGTCTTCTTTTACTTAAGTCGGCATTGTGCCATTTCTATTTAATTCCGATGCAATATCTGTGTTTCATCGGTCAATAAGAAGGTCCAAGGCATACAGTAAACCTGAAGTGAAGCATCGGAATCTATAACTAGTGTCACAGGAATGGTTTCAAACCATAGGCAGTAAGAAGAGTCAGTCTTCTTGTACTTAAGTCGGTATTGCGTCTTTTGTATTTAATTCCGATGCAATTTCTGTGATGCATCGTCAATAAGAAGGTCAGAGGATACAATAAACTGGAGTGAAGCATCGGAATCTATAACTAGTGTCACTGAATGGTTCAAAGTATACACAGTAAGAAGAGTCAGTCTTCTTGTACTTAAGTCGGCATTGTGCCTTTTGTATTTAATTCCGATGAAATTTCTGTGTTTCATCGTCAATAAGAAGGTCCCAGGGGATACAGTAAACCTTAAGTGAAGCATCAGAATCTATAACTAGTGTCACAAGAATGGTTAAAATCATAGACAGTAGGAAGGGTCAGTCTTCTTGTACTTAAGTCGGCATTGTGCCTTTCGTATTTAATTCCGATGCAATTTCTGTGTTTCATCGTCAATAAGATGGTCAAGGGATACGGCAAACCTGGAGTGAAGCATCGGAATCTATAACTAGTGTCACAGGAATGGTTCAAATCATAGACAGTAAGAGGAGTCAGTCTTCTTGTGCTTAAGTCGTCCTTTGTGCCATTTCTATTTTAATTTCGATGCAATTTCTGTGTTTCATCGTCAATAAGAAGGTCAGAGGGATACAATAAACCTGAAGTGAAGCATCAGAATCTATAACTAGTGTCACAGGAATGGGTTCAAAACATAGTCAGTAAGAAGAGTCAGTCTTCTTGTACTTTAGTCGGCATTGTACCTTTTCTATTTAATTCTGATGCAATTTCTGTGTTTCATCATCAATAACAAGGTCCAAGGGATACAGTAAACTGGAGTGAAGCATCGGAACCTGTAACTAGTGTCAATGGAATGGTTCAAAACATAGTCAGTAAGAAGAGTCAGTTTTCTTGTACTTAAGTCGGCATTGTGCCTTTTGTATTTAATTTCGATGCAATTTCTGTGTTTCATCGTCAATAAGAAGGTCGGAGGGATACAGTAAACCTGAAGTGAAGCATCGGAATCTATAGCTAGTGTCACAGGAATGGTTCAAATCATAGACAGTAGGAAGAGTCAGTCTTCTTGTACTTAAGTCGGCATTGTGTCTTTTGTATTTAATTCCGGTGCAATTTCTGTGTTTCGTCATCAATAAAAAGGTCAGAGGGATACAGTAAACCTGAAGTGAGGCATCGGAATCCAAAACTAGTGTCACAGGAATGGTTCAAAACATAGACAGTAGGAAGAGTCAGTCTTCTTGTACGTAAGTCGGCATTGTGCCTTTTGTATTTAATTCCGATGAATTTCTTTGTTTCATCGTCGAAAAGATGGACAAGGTATACACTAAAACTAAGGTGAAGCGTCGGAATCTTATAACTAGTTTCTCAGGAATGGTTCAAAACATAGTCAGTAAGAGGAGTCAGTCTTCTTGTACTTAAGTCTTCATTGTGCCTTTTCCATTTAATTCCGATGCTAATTCTGTGTTTCATCGTCAATAAGAAGGTCCAAGGGATACAGTAAACCTGGAGAGAAGCATCGGAATCTATAACTAGTGTCACAGGAATGGTTCAAAACGTAGACAGTAAGAAGAGTCAGACTTCTTGTACTTAAGTCGACATTGTGCCTTTTCTATTTAATTCCGATGCAATTTCTGTGTTTCATTGTCAATAAGAAGGTCAGAGGGATACAATAAACCTAAAGTGAAGCATCCGAATCTATAACTAGTGTCACAGGAATGGCTCAAAACAAAGTCAGTAAGAAGAGTCAGTCTTCTTGTCCTTAAGTCGGCATTGTGCCATTTGCATTTAATTCCGATGCAATTTCTGTGTTTCATCGTCAGTAAGAAGGTCAGAGGGATACAGTAAACCTGAAGTGAAGCATCGGATTCTAAAACTAATGTCACAGGAATGGTTCAAAACATAGACAGTAGGAACAGTCAGTCTTCTAGTACTTAAGTCGGCATTGTGCCTTTTGTAATTAATTCCGATGCAATTTCTGTGTTTCATCGTCTACAAGAAGGTCAGAGGGATTGAGTAAACCTGAAGTGAAGCAACGGAATACATAACTAGTGTCACGGGAATGTTTCAAATCATTGTCAATAAGAAGAGTCGGTCTTCATGTACTTAAGTCGGCATTGTGCCTTTTGTATTTAATTCCGATGAAATTTCTGTGTTTCATCGTCAATAAGATGGTTCAAGGGATACAGTAATTCTGAAGTGAGCATCGGAATCCATAACTAGTGTCACAGGAATTTTTCAAAACATAGACAGTAGGAAGAGTCAGTGTTCTTGTACTTAAGTCGGCATTGTGCCTTTTGTATTTAATTCCGATGCAATTTCTGTGTTTCATCGTCAATAAGAAGGTCCAAGGGATGCAGTAAACCAGAAGTGAAGCATCGGAATCTACAAATAGTGTCACAGGATTGGTTCAAGGCATAGACAGTAAGAAGAGTCAGTCTTCTTGTACTTAAGTCGGCATTGTGCCTTTTCTATTTTATTCCGATGCAATTTCTGTGTTTCATCGTCAATAAGAAAGTCAGAGGGATACAGTAAACCTGAAGTGAAGCATCGGAATCTATAACTAGTGTCACAGGAATGGTTCAAAACATAGTCAGTAAGAAGAGTCAGTCTTCTTGTACTGAATTCGGCATTTAGCCTTTCGTATTGAATTCCGATGCAATTTATGTGCTTCACCGTCAATGAGAAGGTCAGAGGGATACAGTAAACCTGAAGTGAAGCATCGGAATCTATAACTAGTGTCACAGGAATGGTTCAAACGTAGACAGCAAGAAGAGTCAGTCTTCATGTACCTAAGACGGCATTGTGCCTTTTGTATATAATTCCGATGCAATTTCTGTGTTTCATCGTCAATATGAAGGTCAGAGGTATACAGTAAACCGGAAGTGAAGCATCGGAATCTATAACTAGTGTCACAGGAATGGTTCAAAACATAGTCAGTAAGAAGAGTCAGTCTTCTTGTCCTTAAGTCGGCATTGTGCCTTTAGTATTTAATTCCGATTCAATTTCTGTGTTTCATCGTCAATAAGAAGGTCCAAGGGATACAGTAAACCTGGAGTGAAGCATCGGAATCTATAATTAGAGTCACAGTAGTGGTTCAAAACATAGACAGTTAGAAGAGTCAGTCATCTTGTACTTATTTCGGGATTGTGCCTTTTGTATTTAGTTCCCATGCAATTTCTGTTTTTCATCGTCAATAAGAAGGTCCAAGGGATACAGTAAACCTGGAGTGAAGCATCGGAATCTATAAATAGTGTCACAGGAATGGTTCAAAAATAGTCAGTAAGAAGAGTCAGTCTTCTTGTACTTAATTCGGCATTTAGCCTTTCGTATTGAATTCCGATGCAATTTATGTGCTTCACCGTCAATGAGAAGGTCAGAGGGATACAGTAAACCTGAAGTGAAGCATCGGAATCTATAACTAGTGTCACAGGAATGGTTCAAACATAGTCAGTAAGAAGAGTCAGTCTTCTTGTACTTAAGTCGGCATTGTACCTTTTCTATTTAATTCTGATGCAATTTCTGTGTTTCATCGTCAATAAGAAGGTCCAAGGGATACAATAAACCTTGAGAGAAGCATAGAAACCTATAACTTGTGTCACAGGAATGGTTCAAAACGTAGACAGTAAGAAGAGTCAGACTTCTTGTACTTAAGTCGACATTGTGCCTTTTCTATTTAATTCCGATGCAATTTCTGTGTTTCATTGTCAAGAAGAAGGTCAGAGGGATACAATAAACCTGAAGTGAAGCATCGGAATCTATAACTAGTGTCACAGAAATGGTTCAAAACAAAGTCAGTAAGAAGAGTCAGTCTTCTTGTCCTTAAGTCGGCACTGTGCCATTTGCATTTAATTCCGATGCAATTTCTGTGTTTCATTGTCAGTAAGAAGGTCCAAGGGATGCAGTAAACCTGGAGTGAGGCATCGGAATCTATAACTAGTGTCACAGGATTGGTTCAAAACATAGACAGTAAGAAGAGTCAGTCTTCGTGTACTTAAGTCGGCATTTTGCCTTTTGTATTTAATTCCGATGCAATTGCTGTGTTTCATCGTCAATAACAAGGTCCATGGGATACAGTAAACCTGAAGTGAAGCATCGGAATCTATAACTAGTGTCACAGGAATGGTTCAAATCATAGTCAGTAAGAAGAGTCAGTCTTCTTGTACTTTACTCGGCATTGTGCCTTTTATATTTAATTCCGATGCAATTTCTGTGATTCATCGTCAATAAGTAGGCCGAAGGGTTACAGAAAACTGGAGTGAAGCATCGGACTCTATAACTAGTGTCACAGAAATGGTTCAAAACATAGACAGTGGAAGAGTCAGTCTTCTTGTACTTAAGTCGGCATTGTGCCTGTTGGATTTAATTCCGATGCAAAATCTGTGTTTCATCGTCAATAAGAAGGTCCAAGAGAAACAGTATACCTGAAGTGAAGCATCGGAGTCTATAACTAGTGTCACAGGAATAGTTCAAAACATAGTCAGTAAGAAGAGTCAGTCTTCTTGTACTTAAGTCGGCATTGTGCCATTTCTATTTAATTCCGATGCAATTTGTGTGTTTCATCGTCAGTAAGAAGGTCCAAGGGATACAGTAAACCTGGAGTGATGCATCGGAATCTATACCTAGTGTCACAGGAATGGTTCAAATCATAGTCAGTAGTAAGAGTCGGTCTTCATGTACTTAAGTTGGCATTGCGCCTTTTAATATGTAATTCCGATGCAAATTCAGTGTTTCATCGTCAATAAGAAAGTAGAAGTGATACAGTAGACCTGAAGTGAAGCATCGGAATCTATAACTAGTGTCACAGGAATGGTTCATACATAGACAGTAGGAAGAGTCAGTCTTCTTGTACTTAAGTCGTCATTGTGACTTTTCTATTTAATTCCGATGCAATTTCTGTGTTTCATCGTCAATAAAAAGGTCCAAGGCATACAGTAAACCTGAAGTGAAGCATCGGAATCTATAACCAGTATCACAGGAATGGTTCAAGACATAGCCAGTAAGAAGAGTCAGTCTTCTTGTACTTAAGTCGGCATTGTGCCTTTTCTATTTAATTCCGATGCAATTTGTGTGTTTCATCGTCAGTAAGAAGGTCCAAGGGATACAGTAAACCTGGAGTGATGCATCGGAATCTATAACTAGTGTCACAGGAATGGTTTAAAACATAGACAGTAAGAAGAGTCAATCTTCGTATACGTAAGTCGGCATTTTGCCTTTTGTATTTAATTCCGATGCAATTTCGGTGTTTCATCGTCAATAAGAAGTTCCAAGGGATACAGTAAACCTGAGGTGAAGCATCGGAATCCATAACTAGTGTCACAGGAATGGTTCAAAACATAGTCAGTAAGAAGAGTCAGTCTTCTTTTACTTAAGTCGGCATTGTACCTTTTCAAATTAATTCCGATGCAATTTCTGTGTTTCATCGTCAATAAGAAGGTCCAAGGGATACAGTAAACCTGAGGTGAAGCATCGGATTCTATAGCTAGTGTCACAGGAATGGTTCAAACATAGGCAGTAAGAAGAGTCAGTCTTCTTGCCCTTAAGTCGGCATAGTGCCTTTCATATTTAATTCCGATGCAATTTCTGTGTTTCATCGTCAATAAGAAGGTCCAAGGGATACAGTAAAACTGGAGTGTAGCATCGGAATCTATAACTAGTGTCACAGGAATGGTTTAAAACATAGACAGTAAGAAGAGTCAATCTTCGTATACGTAAGTCGGCATTTTGCCTTTTGTATTTAATTCCGATGCAATTTCGGTGTTTCATCGTCAATAAGAAGTTCCAAGGGATACAGTAAACCTGAGGTGAAGCATCGGAATCCATAACTAGTGTCACAGGAATGGTTCAAAACATAGTCAGTAAGAAGAGTCAGTCTTCTTTTACTTAAGTCGGCATTGTACCTTTTCAAATTAATTCCGATGCAATTTCTGTGTTTCATCGTCAATAAGAAGGTCCGAGGGATACAGTAAACCTGGAGTGTAGCATCGGAATTTATAACTAGTGTCACAGGAATGGTTCAAAACATAGACAGTAAGAAGAGTCGAACTTCTTGTACATAAGTCGACTTTGTGCCTTTTCTATTTAATTCCGATGCAATTTCTTTGATGCATCGTCAATAAGAAGGTCAGAGGGATACAATAAACCTGGAGTGAAGCATCGGAATCTATAACTCTTGTCACTGGAATGGTTCAAAATATAGACAGTAAGAAGAGTCAGTCTTCTTGTACTTAAGTCGGCATTGTGCCTTTTCTATTTAATTCCGATGCAATTTCTGTGTTTCATCATCAATAAGAAGGTCCAAAGCATACAGTAAACCTGAAGCGAAGCATCGGAATCTATAACCAGTGTCACAGGAATGGTTCAAAACATAGCCAGTAAGAAGAGTCAGTCTTCTTGTACTTAAGTCGGCATTGTGCCTTTTCTATTTAATTCCGATGCAATTTGTGTGTTTCATCGTCAATAAGAACGTCCAAGGGATACAGTAAACCTGGAGTGATGCATCGGAATCTATAACTAGTGTCACAGGAATGGTTCAAAACATAGACAGTAAGAAGAGTCAGTCTTCTTGTACTTAAGTCGACATTCTGCCATTTCTATTTAATTCCGATACAATTTCCGTGTTTCATCGTCAATAAGATGGTCCAAGGGATACAGTAAACCTGAGGTGAAGCATCGGAATCTATAGCTAGTGTCACAGGAATGGTTAAAACATAGGCAGTAAGAAGAGTCAGTCTTCTTGCCCTTAAGTCGGCATAGTGCCTTTTGTATTTAATTCCGATGCAATTTCTGTGTTTCATCGTCAATAAGAAGGTCCAAGGGATAGAGTAAACCTGGAGTGTAGCATCGGAATCTATAACTAGTGTCACGGGAATGGTTCAAAACATAGACAGTAAGAAGAGTCAATCTTCGTATACTTAAGTCGGCATTTTGCCTTTTGTATTTAATTCCGATGCAATGTCGGTGTTTCATCGTCAATAAGAAGTTCCAAGGGATACAGTAAACCTGAAATGAAGCATCGGAATCTATAACTAGTGTCACAGGGATGGTTCAAAACATAGTCAGTAAGAAGAGTCAGTCTTCTTGTACTTAAGTCGGCATTGTACGTTTTCTAATTAATTCCGATGCAATTTCCGTGTTTCATCGTCAATAAGAAGGTCCAAGGGATACAGTAAACCTGAAGTGAAGCATCGGAATCTATAACTAGTGTCACAGGAATGGTTCAAACATAGACAGTAAGAAGAGTCAGTCTTCTTGTACTTAAGTCGGCATTGTGCCTTTTTTATTTAATTCCGATGCAATTTCTGCGTTTCATCGGCAATAAGGTCAGAGGGATACAGTAAACCTGAAGTGAAGCATCGGAATCTATAACTAGTGTCACAGCAATGGTTCAAGACATAGACGGTAGGAAGAGTCAGTCTTCTTGTACTTCAGTCGGCATTGTGCCTTTTGTATTTAATTCCGATGCAATTTCTGTGTTTCTACGTCAATAATAAGGTCAGAGGGATACAGTAAACCTGAAGTAAAGCATCGTAATCAAAACTAGTTTCACAGGAATGGTTCAAAGCATAGTCAGTAAGAAGAGTCAGTCTTCTTGTACTTAAGTCGGCATTGTGCCTTTTCTATATAATTCCGATGCAATTTCTGTGTTTCATCGTCAATAAGAAGGTCCAAGTGATACAGTAAAATTGGAGTGAAGCATCGGAATCTATAACTAGTGTCACAGGAATGGTTCAAAACATAGACGGTAAGAAGAGTCAGACTTCTTATACTTAAGTCGACATTGTGCGTTTTCTATTTAATTCCGAAGCTATTTCTGTGTTTGATCGTCAACAAGAAGGTCAGAGCGATACAATAAACCTGAAGTGAAGCATCGGAATCTATAACTAGTGTCACAGGAATGGTTCAAAACAAAGTCAGTGAGAAGAGTCAGTCATGTTGTCCTTAAGTCGTCATTGTGCCTTTTGTATTTAATTCCGATGCAATTTCTGTGTTTCATCGTCAATAAGATGGTCTAAGTGATACAGTATACCTGGAGTTAAGCATCGGAATCTATAAATAGTGTCACAGGAATGGTTCAAAGCACAGTCAGTAAGAAGAGACAGTCTTCTTGTCCTTAAGGCGGCATTGTGCCTTTTGTATTTAATTACGATGCAATTTCTGTGTTTCATCGGCATAAGGTCAGAGGGATACAGTAAACCCGAAGTGAAGCATCGGAATCTATAACTAGTGTCACAGGAATGGTTCAAAACATTGACAGTAGGAAGAGTCAGTCTTCTTGTTCTTGTGTCGGCATTTTGCCTTTTGTATTTAATTCCGATGCAATTTCTGTGTTTCATCGTCAATAAGAAGGTCAGAGGGATACAGTAAACCTGAAGTGAAGCATCGGATTCTAAAACTAATGTCACAGGAATGGTTCAAACATAGACAGTAGGAACAGTCAGTCTTCTTGTACTTAAGTCGGCATTGTGCCTTTTGTAATTAATTCCGATGCAATTTCTGTGTTTCATCGTCTACAAGAAGGTCAGAGGGATTGAGTAAACCTGAAGTGAAGCAACGGAATCCATAACTAGTGTCACGGGAATGTTTCAAATCATTGTCAATAAGAAGAGTCAGTCTTCATGTACTTAAGTCGGCATTGTGCCTTTTGTATTTAATTCCGATGAAATTTCTGTGTTTCATCGTCAATAAGATGGTTCAAGGGATACAGTAAACCTGAAGTGAAGCATCGGAATCCATAACTAGTGCCACAGGAATTTTTCGAAACGTAGACAGTAGGAAGAGTCAGTGTTCTTGTACTTAAGTCGGCATTGTGCCTTTTCTATTAAATTCCGATGCAATTTCTGTGCTTCATCGTCAATAAGAAAGTCAGAGGGATACAGTAAACCTGAAGTGAAGCATCTGAATCTATAACTAGTGTCACAGGAATGGTTCAAAGCATAGTCAGTAAGAAGAGTCAGTCTTCTTGTACTTAATTCGGCATTTAGCCTTTCGTATTGAATTCCGATGCAATTTATGTGCTTCACCGTCAATAAGAAGGTCAGAGGGATACAGTATACCTGAAGTGAAGCATCGGAATCTATAACTAGTGTCACAGGAATGGTTCAAACGTAGACAGTAAGAAGAGTCAGTCTTCATTAACCTAAGTCGGCATTGTGCCTTTTGTATATAATTCCGATGCAATTTCTGTGTTTCATCGTCAATATGAAGGTCAGAGGTATACAGTAAACCGGAAGTGAAGCATCGGAATCTATAACTAGTGTCACAGGAATGGTTCAAAACATAGTCAGTAAGAAGAGTCAGTCTTCTTGTCCTTAAGTTGGCATTGTGCCTTTAGTATTTAATTCCGATTCAATTTCTGTGTTTCATCGTCAATAAGAAGGTCCAAGGGATACAGTAAACCTGGAGTGAAGCATCGGAATCTGCAATTAGAGTCACAGTAGTGGTTCAAAACAATGACAGTAAGAAGAGTCAGTCATCTTGTACTTATTCGGGATTGTGCCTTTTGTATTTAGTTCCGATGCAATTTCTGTTTTTCAATGTCAATAAGAAGGTCCAAGGGATACAGTAAACCTGGAGTGAAGCATCGGAATCTATAACTAGTGTCACAGGATTGGTTCAAAACATAGACAGTAAGAAAAGTCAGTCTTCGTGTACTTAAGTCGGCATTTAGCCTTTTGTATTTACTTCCGATGCAATTTCTGTGTTTCATCGTCAATAAGAGATTCCAAGGTTTACAGTAAACCTGAGGTGAAGCATCGGAATCTATAACTAGTGTCACAGGAATGGTTCAAAACATAGTCAGTAAGAAGAGTCAGTCTTCTTGTACTTAAGTCGGCATTGTACCTTTTCTATTTAATTCTGATGCAATTTCTGTGTTTCATCGTCTATAAGAAGGTCCAAGGGATACAATAAACCTGGAGACAAGCATCGAAATCTATAACTAGTGTCACAGGAATGGTTCAAAACGTAGACAGTAAGAAGCGTCAGACTTCTTGTCCTTAAGCCGACATTGTGCCTTTTCTATTTAATTCCGATGCAATTTCTGTGTTTCATCGACAATAAGAAGGTCCAAGGCATACAGTAAACCTGAAGTGAAGCATCGGAATCTATAACTAGTGTCACAGGAATGGTTCAAAACATAGACACTAAGAGGAGTCAGTCTTCTTGTGCTTAAGTCGTCTTTGTGCCACTTCTATTTAATTCCGATGCAATTTCTGTGTTTCATCGTCAATAAGAAGGACAGAGGGATACAATAAGCCTGAAGTGAAGCATCAGAATCTATAACTAGTGTCACAGGAATGGTTCAAAACAAAGTCAGTAAGAAGAGTCAGTCTTCTTGTCCTTAAGTCGGCATTGTGCCATTTACATTTAATTCCGATGCTATTTCTGTGTTTCATCGACAGTAAGAAGGTCCAAGGGATACAGTAAACCTGGAGTGAAGCATCGGAATCTATAACTAGTGTCACAGGATTGGTCCAAAACATACACAGTAAGAAGAGTCAGTCTTCGTGTACTTTAGTCGGCATTTTGCCTTTTGTATATAATTCCGATGCAATTGCTGTGTTTCATCGTCAATAACAAGGTCCATGGGATACAGTAAATCTGAAGTGAAGCATCGGAATCTATAACTAGTGTCACGGGAATGGTTCTAAACATAGTCAGTAAGAACAGTCAGTCTTCTTGTACTTTACTCGGCATTGTGCCTTTTATATTTAATTCCGATGCAATTTCTGTGATTCATCGTCAATAAGAAGGCCCAAGGGTTACAGAAAACTGGAGTGAACCGTCGGACTCTATAACTAGTGTCACAGAAATGGTTCAAAACATAGACAGTTGAAGAGTCAGTCTTCTTGTACTTAAGTCGGCATTGTGCCTTTTGTATTTAATTCCGATGCAATTTCAGTGTTTCATCGTCAATAAGAGGGTAGAAGGGATACAGTAGACCTGCAGTGAAGCATCGTAATCTATAAGTAGTGTCACAGGGACGGTACAAAGCATAGAGAGTAAGATGAGTCAGTATTCTTGTACTTAAGTGGGCATTGTGCTTTTTGTATTTATTTCCGATGCAATTTCTGTGTTTCATCGTCAATAAGAAGGTCCAAGGGATACAGTAAACCTCAAGTGAAGCATCGGAATCTATAACTAGTGTCACAGGAATGGTTCAAATCATAGTCAGTAGTAAGAGTCGGTCTTCATGTACTTAAGTCGGCATTGTGCCTTTTAATATGTAATTCCGATGCAATTTCAGTGTTTCATCGTCAATAAGAAGGTAGAAGGGATACAGTAGACCTGAAGTGAAGCATCGGAATCCATAACTAGTGTCACAGGAATGGTTCAAACATAGACAGTAGGAAGAGTCAGTCTTCTTTTACTTAAGTCGGCATTGTGCCTTTTCTATTTAATTCCGATGCAATTTCTGTGTTTCATCGACAATAAGAAGGTCCAAGGCATACAGTAAACCTGAAGTGAAGCATCGGAATCTATAACTAGTGTCACAGGAATGGTTCAAAACATAGACACTAAGAGGAGTCAGTCTTCTTGTGCTTAAGTCGTCTTTGTGCCACTTCTATTTAATTCCGATGCAATTTCTGTGTTTCATCGTCAATAAGAAGGACAGAGGGATACAATAAGCCTGAAGTGAAGCATCAGAATCTATAACTAGTGTCACAGGAATGGTTCAAAACAAAGTCAGTAAGAAGAGTCAGTCTTCTTGTCCTTAAGTCGGCATTGTGCCTTTTGTATTTAATTCCGATGAAATTTCTGTATTTCGTCGTCAATAAGAAGGTCCAAAAGATACAGTAAACCTGCAGTGTATCATCGGAATCTATAACTAGTGTCACAGGAATGGTTCAAAACATAGACAGTAAGAAAAGTCAGTCTTCGTGTACTTAAGTCGGCATTTAGCTTTTTGTATTTACTTCTGATCCAATTTCTGTGTTTCATCGTCAATAAGAAATTCCAAGGTTTACAGTAAACCTGAGGTGAAGCATCGGAATCTATAACTAGTGTCACAGGAATGGTTCAAAACATAGTCAGTAAGAAGAGTCAGTCTTCTTGTACTTAAGTCGGCATTGTACCTTTTCTATTTAATTCTGATGCAATTTCTGTGTTTCATCGTCAATAACAAGGTCCAAGGGATACAGTAAACCTGGAGTGAAGCTTCGGAATCTGGAACTAGTGTCAATGGAATGGTTCAAAACATAGTCAGTAAGAAGAGTCAGTCTTCTTGTACTTAAGTCGGCATTGTGCCTTTTGTATTTAATTTCGATGCAATTTCTGTGTTTCATCGTCAATAAGAAGGTCGGAGGGATACAGTAAACCTGAAGTGAAGCATCGGAATCTATAGCTAGTGTCACAGGAATGGTTCAAATCATAGACAGTAGGAAGAGTCAGTCTTCTTGTACTTAAGTCGGCATTGTGTCTTTTGTATTTAATTCCGATGCAATTTCTGTGTTTCGTCATCAATAAAAATGTCAGAGGGATACAGTAAACCAGAAGTGAGGCATCGGAATCCAAAACTAGTGTCACAGGAATGTTTCAAAACATAGACAGTAGGAAGAGTCAGTCTTCTTGTACCTAAGTCGGCATTGTGCCTTTTGTATTTAATTCCGATGCAATTTCTGTGTTTCATCGTCAAAAAGATGGTCCAAGGTATACAGTAAACTAAGGTGAAGCGTCGGAATCTATAACTAGTTTCTCAGGAATGGTTCAAAACATAATCAGTAAGAGGAGTCAGTCTTCTTGTACTTAAGTCTTCATTGTGCCTTTTCCATTTAATTCCGATGCTAATTCTGTGATTCATCGTCAATAAGAAGGTCCAAGGGATACAGTAAACCTGGAGAGAAGCATCGGAATCTATAAGTAGTGTCACAGGAATGGTTCAAAACGTAGACAGTAAGAAGATTCAGACTTTTTGTACTTAAGTCGACATTGTGCCTTTTCTATTTAATTCCGATGCAATTTCTGTGTTTCATCGTCAATATGAAGGTCAGAGGTATACAGTAAACCGGAAGTGAAGCATCGGAATCTATAACTAGTGTCACAGGAATGGTTCAAAACATAGTCAGTAAGAAGAGTCAGTCTTCTTGTTCTTAAGTCGGCATTGTGACTTTAGTATTTAATTCCGATTCAATTTCTGTGTTTCATCGTCAATAAGAAGGTCCAAGGGATACAGTAAACCTGGCGTGAAGCATCGGAATCTATAATTAGAGTCACAGTAGTGGTCAAAACATAGACAGTAAGAAGAGTCAGTCATCTTGTACTTATTTCGGGATTGTGCCTTTTGTATTTAGTTCCGATGCAATTTCTGTGTTTCATCGTCAATAAGAAATTCCAAGGTTTACAGTAAACCTGGAGAGAAGCATCGGAATCTATAACTAGTGTCACAGGAATGGTTCAAAACGTAGACAGTAAGAAGAGTCAGACTTCTTGTACTTAAGTCGACATTGTGCCTTTTCTATTTAATTCCGATGCAATTTCTGTGTTTCATCGTCAATATGAAGGTCAGAGGTATACAGTAAACCGGAAGTGAAGCTTCGGAACCTATAACTAGTGTCACAGGAATGGTTCAAAACATAGTCAGTAAGAAGAGTCAGTCTTCTTGTCCTTAAGTCGGCATTGTGACTTTAGTATTTAATTCCGATTCAATTTCTGTGTTTCATCGTCAATAAGAAGGTCCAAGGGATATAGTAAACCTGGAGTGAAGCATCGGAATCTATAACTAGTGTCACAGGAATGGTTCAAAACATAGACAGTAAGAAAAGACAGTCTTCATGTACTTAAGTCGGCATTTACCTTTTTGTATTTACTTCCGATGCAATTTCTGTGTTTCATCGTCAATAAGAAATTCCAAGGTTTACAGTAAACTTGAGGTGAAGCATCGGAATCTATAACTAGTGTCACAGGAATGGTTCAAAACATAGTCAGTAAGAAGAGTCAGTCTTCTTGTTCTTAAGTCGGCATTGTACATTTTCTATTGAATTCCGATGCAATTTCTGTGTTTCATCGTCAATAAGAAGGTCCAAGGGATACAATAAACCTGGAGAGAAGCATCGAAACCTATAACTAGTGTCACAGGAATGGTTCAAAACGTAGACAGTAAGAAGAGTCAGACTTCTTGTACTTAAGTCGACATTGTGCCTTTTCTATTTAATTCCGATGCAATTTCTGTGTTTCATTGTCAATAAGAAGGTCAGAGGGATACAATAAACCTGAAGTGAAGCATCGGAATCTATAACTAGTGTCACAGGAATGGTTCAAAACAAAGTCAGTAAGAAGAGTCAGTCTTCTTGTCCTTAAGTCGGCATTGTGCCATTTGCATTTAATTCCGATGCAATTTCTGTGTTTCATCGTCAGTAAGAAGGTCCAAGGGATGCAGTAAACCTGGAGTGAGGCATCGGAATCTATAACTAGTGTCACAGGATTGGTTCAAAACATAGACAGTAAGAAGAGTCAGTCTTCGTGTACTTAAGTCGGCATTTTGCCTTTTGTATTTAATTCCGAAGCAATTGCTGTGTTTCATCGTCAATAACAAGGTCCATGGGATACAGTAAACCTGAAGTGAAGCATCGGAATCTATAACTAGTGTCACAGGATTGGTTCAAAGCATAGACAGTAAGAAGAGTCAGTCTTCGTGTACTTAAGTCGGCATTGTGCCTGTTGTATTTAATTCCGATGCAAAATCTGTGTTTCATCGTCAATAAGAAGGTCCAAGAGAAACAGTATACCTGAAGTGAAGCATCGGAATCTATAACTAGTGTCACAGGAATGGTTCAAAACATAGTCAGTAAGAAGAGTCAGTCTTCTTGTCCTTAAGTCGGCATTGTGCCTTTTGTATTTAATTCCTATCCAATTTCTGTGTCTCATCGGCAATAAGATCAGAGGGATACAGTAAACCTGAAGTGAAGCTTCGGAATCTATAACTAGTGTCACAGGAATGGTTCAAAACATAGACAGTAGGAAGAATCAGTCTTCTTGTACTTAAGTCGGCATTGTGCCTTTTGTAATTAATTCCGATGCAAATTCTGTGTTTCATCGACAACAAGAAGGTCAGAGCGATACAGTAAACTTGAAGTGTAGCATCGGAATCCAAAACTAATGTCACAGGATTGGTTTAAAACATAGACAGTAGGAAGAGTCAGTCTTCTTGTACTTAAGTCGGCATTGTGCCTTTTGTATTTAATTCCGATGCAATTTCTGTGTTTCATCGTCAATAAGAAAGACAGAGGGATACTGTAAAACAGATGTGAAGCATCAGAATCATTAACTAGTGTCACAGGAATGGTTCAAAGCATAGTCAGTAAGAAGATTCAGTCTTCTTGTACTTAAGTCGGCATTGTGCATTTTCTATTTAATTCCGATGCAATTTGTGTGTTTTATCGTCAATAAGAACGTCCAAGGGATACAGTAAACCTGGAGTGATGCATCGGAATCTATAACTAGTGTCACAGGAATGGTTCAAAACATAGACAGTAAGAAGAGTCAGTCCTCTTGTACTTAAGTCGACATTGTGCCATTTCTATTTAATTCCGATGCAATTTCCGTGTTTCATCGTCAATAAGATGGTCCAAGGGATACAGTAAACCTGAGGTGAAGCATCGGAATCTATAGCTAGTGTCACAGGAATGGTTAAAACATAGGCAGTAAGAAGAGTCAGTCTTCTTGCCCTTAAGTCGGCATAGTGCCTTTAGTAATTAATTCCGATGCAATTTCTGTGTTTCTTCGTCAATAAGAAGGTCCAAGGGATACAGTAAACCTGGAGTGTAGCATCGGAATCCATAACTAGTGTCACAGGAATGGTTAAAACATAGACAGTAAGAAGAGTCTATCTTCGTATACTTAAGTCGGCATTTTGCCTTTTGTATTTAATTCCGATGCAATTTCGGTGTTTCATCGTCAATAAGAAGTTCCAAGGGATACAGTAAACCTGAGGTGAAGCATCGGAATCTATAACTAGTGACACAGGAATGGTTCAAAACATAGTCAGTAAGAAGAGTCAGTCTTCTTGTACTTAAGTCGACATTGTGCCTTTTCTAATTAATTCCGATGTAATTTCCGTGTTTCATTGTCAATAAGAAGGTCAGAGGGATACAATAAACCTGAAGTGAAGCATCGGAATCTATAACTAGTGTCACAGGAATGGTTCAAAACAAAGTCAGTAAGAAGAGTCAGTCTTCTTGTCCTTAAGTCGGCATTGTGCCATTTGCATTTAATTCCGATGCAATTTCTGTGTTTCATCGTCAGTAAGAAGGTCCAAGGGATACAGTGAACCTGGAGTGAAGCATCGGAAACTGTAACTAGTGTCACAGGATTGGTTCAAAACATAGACAGTAAGAGGAGTCAGTCTTCGTGTACTTAAGTCGGCATTTTGCCTTTTGTATTTAATTCCGATGCAATTGCTGTGTTTCATCGTCAATAACAAGGTCCATGGGATACAGTAAACCAGAAGTGAAGCATCGGAAACTATAACTAGTGTCACAGGAATGGTTCAAAACATAGTCAGTAAAAAGAGTCAGTCTTCTTGTACTTTACTCGGCATTGTGCCTTTTATATTTAATTCCGATGCAATTTCTGTGATTCATCGTCAATACGAAGGCCCAAGGGTTACAGAAAACTGGAGTGAAGCATCGGACTCTATAACTAGTGTCACAGAAATGGTTCAAAACATAGACAGTAGAAGAGTCAGTCTTCTTGTACTTAAGTCGGCATTGTGCCTTTTGTATTTAATTACGATGCAATTTCTGTGTTTCATCGTCAACAAGAGGGTCCAAGAGAAACAGTATACCTGAAGTGAAGCATCGGAATCTATAACTAGTGTCACAGGAATGGTTCAAAACATAGTCAGTAAGCAGAGTCAGTCTTCTTGTCCTTAAGTCGGCATTGTGCATTTTGTATTTAATTCTGATCCAATTTCTGTGTTTCATCGGCAATAAGATCAGAGGGATACAGTAAACCTGAAGTGAAGCTTCGGAATTTATAACTAGTGTCACAGGAATGGTTCAAAACATAAACAGTAGGAAGAATCAGTCTTCTTGTACTTAAGTCGGCATTGTGCCTTTTGTAATTAATTCCGATGCAATTTCTGTGTTTCATCGACAATTAGAAGGTCAGAGCGATACAGTAAACTTGAAGTGAAGCATCGGAATCCAAAACTAATGTCACAGGAATGGTTCAATACATAGACAGTAGGAAGTGTCAGTCTTCTTGTACTTAAGTCGGCATTGTGCCTTTTGTATTTAATTCCGATGCAATTTCTGTGTTTCATCGTCAATAAGAAAGTCAGAGGGATACAGTAAACCAGATGTGAAGCATCAGAATCAATAACTAGTATCACAGGAATGGTTCAAAACATAGTCAGTAAGAAGATTCAGTCTTCTTGTACTTAAGTCGGCATTGTGCTGTTTGTATTTAATTCTGATGCAATTTCTGTGTTTCATCGTCAGTAAGAAGGTCCAAGGGATACAGTAAACCTGCAGTGAAGCATCGTAATCTATAAGTAGTGTCACAGGGACGGTACAAAACATAGACAGTAAGATGAGTCAGTATTCTTGTACTTAAGTCGGCATTGTGCTTTTTGTATTTATTTCCGATGCAATTTCTGTGTTTCATCGTCAATAACAAGGTCCAAGGGATACAGTAAACCTCAAGTGAAGCGTCGGAATCTATAACAAGTGTAACAGGAATGGTTCAAATCATAGTCAGTAGTAAGAGTCGGTCTTCATGTACTTAAGTCGGCATGATGCCTTTTAATATGTAATTCCGATGCAATTTCAGTGTTTCATCGTCAATAAGAAGGTAGAAGTGATACAGTAGACCTGAAGTGAACCATCGGAATCTATAACTAGTGTCACAGGAATGGTTCAAACATAGACAGTAGGAAGAGTCAGTCTTCTTGTACTTAAGTCGGCATTGTGCCTTTTCTATTTAATTCCGATGCAATTTCTGTTTTTCATCGTCAATAAGAAGGTCCAAGGCATACAGTAAATCTGAAGTGAAGCATCGGAATCTATAACCAGTGTCACAGGAATGGTTCAAAACATAGCCAGTAAGAAGAGTCAGTCTTCTTGTACTTAAGTCGGCATTGTGCCTTTTCTATTTAATTCCGATGCAATTTGTGTGTTTCATCGTCAATAAGAACGTCCAAGGGATACAGTAAACCTGGAGTGATGCATCGGAATCTTTAACTAGTGTCACAGGAATGGTTCAAAACATAGACATTAAGAAGAGTCAGTCTTCTTGTACTTAAGTCGACATTGTGCCATTTCTATTTAATTCCGAATCAATTTCCGTGTTTCTTCGTCAATAAGAAGGTCCAAGGGATACAGTAAACCTGAGGTGCAGCATCGGAATCTATAGCTAGTGTCACAGGAATGGTTCAAAACATAGGCTGTAAGAAGAGTCAGTCTTCTTGCCCTTAAATCGGCATAGTGCCTTTTGTATTTAATTCCGATGCAATTTCTGTGTTTCATCGTCAATAAGAAGGTCCAAGGGATACAGTAAACCTGGAGTGTAGCATCGGAATCTATAACTTGTGTCACAGGAATGGTTCAAAACATAGTCAGTAAGAAGAGTCAGTCCTCTTGTACTTAAGTCGGCATTGTACCCTTTCTAATTAATTCCGATGCAATTTCAGTGTTTCATCGTCAATAAGAAGGTCCAAGGGATACAGTAAACCTGAGGTGAAGCTTCGGAATCTATAGCTAGTGTCACAGGAATGGTTCAAAGTATAGGCAGTAAGAAGAGTCAGTCTTCTTGCCCTTAAGTCGGCATAATGCCATTTGTATTTAATTCCGATGCAATTTCTGTGTTTCATCGTCAATAACAAGGTCCAAGGGATACAGTAAACCTGGAGTGAAGCATCGGAATCTATAACTAGTGTCACAGGAATGGTTCAAAACATAGACAGTAAGAAGAGTCAGACTTCTTGTACATAAGTCGAGTTTGTGCCTTTTCTATTTAATTCCGATGCAAATTCTGTGATGCACCGTCAATAAGAAGGTCAGAGGGATACAATAAACCTGGAGTGAAGCATCGGAATCTATAACTAGTGTCACTGGAATGGTTCAAAATATAGACAGTAAGAAGAGTCAGTCTTCTTGTATTTAAGTCGGCATTGTGCCTTTTGTATTTAATTCCGATGATATTTCTGTGTTTCATCGTCAATAAGATGGTCCAAGGGATACGGCAAACCTGGAGTGAAGCATCGGAATCTATAACTAGTGTCACGGAATGGTTCAAAACATAGACAGTAAGAGGAGTCAGACTTCTTGTCCTTAAGTCGACTTTGTGCCATTTCTATTTAATTCCGATGCAATTTCTGTGTTTCATCGTCAATAAGAAGGTCAGAGGGATACAATAAACCTGAAGTGAAGCATCAGAATCTATAACTAGTGTCACAGGAATGGTTTAAAACAAAGTCAGTAAGAAGAGTCAGTCTTCTTGTCCTTAAGTCGGCATTGTGCCTTTTGTATTTAATTCCGATGAAATTTCTGTGTTTCATCGTCAATAAGATGGTCCAAGGGATACAGTAAACCTGCAGTGTATCATCGGAATCTATAACTAGTGTCACAGGAATGGTTCAAAACATAGACAGTAAGAAAAGTCAGTCTTCGTGTACTTAAGTCTTCATTTAGACTTTTGTATTTACTTCCGATGGAATTTCTGTGTTTCATCGTCAATAAGAAATTCCAAGGTTTACAGTAAACCTGAGGTGAAGCATCGGAATCTATAACTAGTGTCACAGGAATGGTTCAAAACATAGTCAGTAAGAAGAGTCTGTCTTCTTGTACTTAAGTCGGCATTGTGTCTTTTGTATTTAATTCCGATGCAATTTCTGTGTTTCGTCATCAATAAGAAGGTCAGAGGGATACAGTAAACCTTAAGTGAGGCATCGGAATCCAAAACTAGTGTCACAGGAATGATTCAAAACATAGACAGTAGAAAGAGTCAGTCTTCTTGTACGTAAGTCGGCATTGTGCCTTTTGTATTTAATTCCGATGCAATTTCTGTGTTTCATCGTCAAAAAGATGGTCCAAGGTATACAGTAAAACTAAAGTGAAGCATCGGAATCTATAACTAGATTCACAGGAATTGTTCAAAACATAGTCAGTAAGAAGAGTCAGTCTTCTTGTACTTAAGTCTTCATTGTGCCTTTTCAATTTAATTCCGATGCTAATTCTGTGTTTCATCGTCAATAAGAAGGTCCAAGGGACACAGTAAACCTGGAGAGAAGCATCGAAATCTACAACTAGTGTCACAGGAATGGTTCAAAACGTAGACAGTAAGAAGAGTCAGACTTCTTGTATTTAAGTCGACATTGTGCCTTTTCTATTTAATTCCGATGCAATTTCTGTGTTTCATTGTCAATAAGAAGGTCAGAGGGATAGAATAAACCTAAAGTGAAGCATCGGAATCTATAACTAGTGTCACAGGAATGGTTCAAAACAAAGTCAGTAAGAAGAGTCAGTCGTCTTGTCCTTAGGTCGGCATTGTGCCATTTGCATTTAATTCCGATGCAATTTCTGTGTTTCATCGTCAGTAAGAAGGTCCAAGCGATACAGTAAACCTGGAGTGAAGCATCGGAATCTATAACTAGTGTCACAGGAATGGTTCAAAACATAGTCAGTAGACGAGGCAGTCTTCTTGTACTTTACTCGGCATTGTGCCTTTTATATTTAATTCCGATGCAATTTCTGTGATTTATCGTCAATAAGAAGGCCCAAAGGTTATAGAAAACTGGAGTGAAGCATCGGACTCTATAACTAGTGTCACAGAAATGGTTCAAAACATAGACAGTAGACGAGGCAGTCTTCTTGTACTTAAGTCGGCATTGTGCCTTTTGTATTTAATTCCGATGCAATTTCTGTGTTTCATCGTCAATATGAAGGTCCAAGAGAAACAGTATACCTGAAGTGAAGCATCGGAATCGATAACTAGTGTCACAGGAATGGTTCAAAACATAGACAGTAGGAAGAATCAGTCTTCTTGTACTTAAGTCGGCATTGTGCCTTTTGTAATTAATTCCGATGCAATTTCTGTGTTTCATCGACAATAAGAAGGTCAGAGCGATACAGTAAATTTGAAGTGAAGCATCGGAATCCAAAACTAATGTCACAGAAATGGTTCAAACATAGACAGTAGGAAGAGTCAGTCTTCTTGTACTTAAGTCGGCATTGTGCCTTTTGTATTTAATTCCGAAGCAAATTCTGTGTTTCATCGTCAATAAGAAAGTCAGAGGGATACAATAAACCAGATGTGAAGCATCAGAAACAATAACTAGTGTCACAGGAATGATTCAAAACATAGTCAGTAAGAAGATTCAGTCTTCTTGTACTTAAGTCGGCATTGTGCCTTTTGTATTTAATTCTGATGCAATTTCTTTGTTTCATCGTCAATAAGAAGGTCCAAGGGATACAGTAAACCTGCAGTGAAGCATCGGAATCTATAAGTAGTGTCACAGGGACGGTACAAAACATAGACAGTAAGATGAGTCAGTATTCTTGTACTTAAGTCGGCATTGTGCTTTTTGTATTTATTTCCGATGCAATTTCTGTGTTTCATCGTCAATAAGAAGGTCCAAGGGATACAGTAAACCTCAAGTGAAGCATCAGAATCTATTATTAGTGTCACAGGAATGGTTCAAAACATAGTCAGTAGTAAGAGTCGGTCTTCATGTACTTAAGTCGGCATTGTGCCTTTTAATATGTAATTCCGATGCAATTTCAGTGTTTCATCGTCAATAAGAAGGTAGAAGGGATACAGTAGACCTGAAGTGAAGCATCGGAATCTATAACTAGTGTCACATGAATGGTTCAAACATAGACAGTAGGAAGAGTCAGTCTTCTTGTACTTAAGTCGGCATTGTGCCTTTTCTATTTAATTTCGTTGCAATTTCTGTGTTTCATCGTCAAAAAGAAGGTCCAAGGGATACAGTAAACCTGGAGTGTATCATCGGACTCTATAACTAGTGTCACAGGAATAGTTCAAAACATAGACAGTAAGAAGAGTCAGTCTTCGTGTACTTAAGTCGGCATTTTGCCTTTTGTATTTAATTCCGATGCAATTTCTGTGTTTCATCGTCAATAAGAAGGTCCAAGGAATACAGTAAACCTGAGGTGAAGCATCGGAATCTATAACTAGTGTCACAAGAATGGTTCAAAACATAGTCAGTAAGAAGATTCAGTCTTCTTGTACTTAAGTCGGCATTGTACCTTTTCTATTTAATTCCGATGCAATTTCTGTGTTTCATCGTCAATATCAAGTTCCAAGGGATACAGTAAACCTGGAGTGAAGCATCGGAATCTATAACTAGTGTCAAATGAATGGTTCGAAACATAGACAGTAAGAACAGTCAGTCTTCTTGTACTTAAGTCGGCATTGTGCCTTCTGTATTTAATTCCGATGCAATTTCTGTGTTTCATCGTCAATAAGAAGGTCAGAGGGATACAGTAAACCTGAAGTGAAGCATCGGAATCCATAACTAGTGTCACAGGAATGGTTCAAAGCATAGTCAGAAAGGAGAGTCAGTCTTCTTGTACTTAAGTCGGCATTGTGCCTGTTCTATTTCATTCCGATGCAATTTCTGTGTTTCATCGTCAATAAGGTCAGAGGGATACAGTAATCCTGAAGGGAAGCATCGGAATCTATAACTAGTGCCACAGGAATGGTTCAAAACATACACAGTAAGAAGAGTCAGTCTCCTTGTACTTAATTCTGCACTGTGCCTTTTGTATTTAATTCCGATGCAATTTCTGTGTTTCATCGTCAATAAGAAGGTCCAAGGGATACAGTAAACCTGGAGTGAAGCATCGGAATCTATAACTAGTGTCACAGGAATGGTTCAAAACATAGACAGTAAGAAGAGTCAGTCTACTTGTACTTACGTCGGCATAGTGCCTTTTCTATATAATTCCGATGCAATTTGTGTGTTTCATCGTCATTAAGAAGGTCCAAGGGATACAGTAAACCTGGAGTGTAGCATCGGAATCTATAACAAGTGTCACAGGAATAGTTCAAAACATAGACAGTAAGAAGAGTCAGTCTTCGTGTACTTAAGTCGGTATTTTGCCTTTTGTATTTAATTCCGATGCAATTTCTGTGTTTTATCGTCAATAAGAAGGTCCAAGGCATACAGTAAACCTGAGGTGAAGCATCGGAATCCATAACTAGTGTCACAGGAATGGTTCAAAACATAGTCAGTAAGATGAGTCAGTCTTCTTGTACTTAAGTCGGCATTGTGCCTTTTGTATTTAATTCCGATGCAGTTTCTGTGTTTCATCGTCAATAAGAAGGTCAGGGGGGTACAGTATACCTGAAGTGAAGCATAGAATCTATAGCTAGTGTCACAGGAATGGTTCAAAACATAGTCAGTAAGAAGATTCTGTCTTCTTGTCCTTAAGTCGGCATTGTACCTTTTCTATTTAATTCCGATGCAATTTCTGTGTTTCATCGTCAGTAAAAAGTTCCAAGGGATGCAGTAAACCTGGAGTGAAGCATCGGAATCTATAACTAGTGTCAATGGAATGGTTCAAAACATAGACATTAAGAAGAGTCAGTCTTCTTGTACTTAAGTCGGCATTGTGCCTTTTGTATTTAATTCCGACGCAGTTTCTGTGTTTCATCGTCAATAAGAAGGTGAGAGGGGTACAGTAAACCTGAAGTGAAGCATCGGAACCTATAGCTAGTGTCACAGGAATGGTTCAAACATAGTCAGTAAGAAGAGTCAGCCTTCTTGTCCTTAAGTCGTCATTGTGCCTTTTGTATTTAATTCCGATGCAATTTCTGTGTTTCATCATCAATAAGAAGGTCCAAGGGATACAGTAAACCTGGAGTGAAGCATCGGAATCTATAACTAGTGTCACAGGAATGGTTCAAAACATAGACAGTAAGAAGAGTCAGTCTCCTTGTACTTAATTCTGCACTGTGCCTTTTGTATTTAATTCCGATGCAATTTCTGTGTTTCATCGTCAATAAGAAGGTCCAAGGGATACAGTAAACCTGAAGTGAAGCATCGGGATCTGTAACTTGTGTCACAGGAATCGTTCAAATCATAGTCAGTAAGAAGAGTCAGTCTTCTTGTACTTAAGTCAGCATAGTGCCTTATCTATTTAATTCCGATGCAATTTGTGTGTTTCATCGTCAATAAGTAGGTCAAAGGGATACAGTAAACCTGGAGTCAACCATCGGAATCTATAACTAGTGTCAATGGTATGGTTCAAAACATAGACAGTAAGAAGAGTCAGTGTTCTTGTACTTAAGTCGGCATTGTGCCTTTTGTATATAATTCCGATGCAATTTCTGTGTTTCATCGTCAATAAGAGGGTCAGAGGGATACACTAAACCTGAAGTGAAGCATCTGAATTCATAACTAGTGTCACAGGAATGGTTGAAAGCATAGTCAGAAAGGAGAGTCAGTCTTCTTGTACTTAAGTCGGCAGTGTTCCTTTTGTATTTAATTCCGATGCAATTTCTGTGTTTCATCGTCAATAGGAAGGTCCAAGGGATACAGTAAACCTGAAGTGAAGCATCGGAATCCATAACTAGTGTCACAGGAATGGTTCAAAACATAGTCAGTAAGAAGAGTCAGTCTTCTTGTACTTAAGTCGGCATTGTGCCTTTTGTATTTAATTCCGATGCAATTTCTGTGTTTCATCGTCAATAAGAAGGTCCAAGGGATACAGAAAACCTCGAGTGAAGCATCGGAATCTGTAACTAGTGTCACAGGAATGGTTCAAATCGTAGACTGTAAGAAGAGTCAGTCTTCGTGCACTTCAGTCGGCATTTTGCCTTTTGTATTTAATTCCGATGCAATTTTTGTGTTTCATAGTCAATAAGAAGGTCCAAGGGATACAGTGAACCTGAAGTGAAGCATCGGGATATATAACTAGTGTCACAGGAATCGTTCAAATCATAGTCAGTACGAAGAGTCAGTCTTCTTGTACTTAAGTCGGCATAGTGCCTTTTCTATTTAATTCCGATGCAATTTGTGTGTTCCATCGTCAATAAGAAGGTCCAAGGGATACAGTAAACCTGGAGTGAAGCATCGGAATCTATAACTAGTGTCAATGGTATGGTTCAAAACGTGGACGGTAAGAAGAGTCAGTCTTCTTGTACTTAAGTCGGCATTGTGCCTTTTGGATTTAATTACGATGCAATGTCTGTGTTTCATCGTCAATAAGAAGGTCCAAGGGATACAGTAAACCTGGATTGTAGCATCGGAATCTATAGCTAGTGTCACAGAAATGGTTCAAAACATAGTCAGTAAGAAGAGTCAGTCTTCTTGTACTTAAGTCGGCATTGTGCCACTTCTATTTAATTCCGATGCAATTTCTGTGTTTAATCGTCAATAAGAAGGACCAAGGGATACAGTAAACCTGGAGTGAAGCATCGGAGTCTATAACTAGTGTCACAGGACTGGTTCAAAAATAGACAGTAAGAAGAGTCAGTCTTCTTGAACTTAATTCGGCAGTGTGCCTTTTGTATTCAATTCCGATGCAATTTCTGTGTTTCATCGTCAATAAGAAGGTCCAAGGGATACAGTAAACCTGGAGCGTAGCATCGGAATCTATAACTAGTGTCACAGGAATAGTTCAAAACATAGACAGTAAGAAGAGTCAGCCTTCGTGTACTTAAGTCAGCTTTTTGCCTTTTGTATTTAATTCCTACGCAATTTCTGTGTTTCATCGGCAATAAGAAGGTCCAAGGGATACAGTAAACCTGAGGTGAAGCATCGGAATCTATAACTACTGTCACAGGAATGGTTCGAAACATAGTCAGTAAGAAGATTCAGTCTTCTTGTACTTAAGTCGGCATTGTACCTTTTGTATTTAATTCCGATTCAATTTCTGTGTTTCATCATCAATAAGAAGGTCCAAGGTATACAGTGAACTTGGAGTGAAGCATCGGAATCTATAACTAGTGTCAATGGAATATTTCAAAACATAGACAGTAAGAAGAGTCAGTCTCCTTGTACTTAATTCTGCACTGTGCCCTTTGTATTTAATTCCGATGCAATTTCTGTGTTTCATCGTCAATAAGAATGTCTAAGGGATACAGTGAACCTGAAGTGTAGCATCGGAATTTATAACTAGAGTCACACGAATGGTTCATAACATAGTCAGTAAGAAAGGTCAGTCTTCTTGTACTTAAGTCGGCATTGTGCCTTTTCTATTTAATTCCGATGCAATTTCTGTGTTTAATCGTCAATAAGAAGGACCAAGGGATACAGTAATCCTGGAGTGAAGCATCGGAGTCTATAGCTAGTGTCACAGGACTGGTTGAAAAGTAGACAGTAAGAAGAGTCAGTCTTCTTGAACTTAATTCGGCATTGTGCCATTTGTATACAATTCCGATGCAAGTTCTGTGTTTCATCGTCAATAAGAAGGTCCAAGGGATACAGTAAACCTGGAGCGTAGCATCGGAATCTATAACTAGTGTCACAGGAATAGTTCAAAACATAGACAGTAAGAAGAGTCAGCCTTCGTGTACTTAAGTCAGCTTTTTGCCTTTTGTATTTAATTCGCACGCAATTTCTGTGTTTCATCGTCAATAAGAAGGTCCAAGGGATACAGTAAACCTGAGGTGAAGCATCGGAATCTATAACTAGTGTCACAGGAATGGTCTGAAACATAGTCAGTAAGAAGATTCAGTCTTCTTGTACTTAAGTCGGCATTGTACCTTTTGTATTTAATTCCGATTCAATTTCTGTGTTTCATCATCAATAAGAAGGTCCAAGGTATACAGTGAACTTGGAGTGAAGCATCGGAATCTATAACTAGTGTCAATGGAATATTTCAAAACATAGACAGTAAGAAGAGTCAGTCTCCTTGTACTTAATTCTGCACTGTGCCCTTTGTATTTAATTCCGATGCAATTTCTGTGTTTCATCGTCAATAAGAATATCCAAGGGATACAGTGAAACTGAAGTGTAGCATCGGAATTTATAACTAGTGTCACACGAATGGTGCATAACATAGTCAGTAAGAAAGGTCAGTCTTCTTGTACTTAAGTCGGCATTGTGCCTTTTCTATTTAATTCCGATGCAATTTCTGTGTTTAATCGTCAATAAGAAGGACCAAGGGACACAGTAATCCTGGAGTGAAGCATCGGAGTCTATAACTAGTGTCACAGGACTGGTTCAAAAGTAGACAGTAAGAAGAGTCAGTCTTCTTGAACTTAATTCGGCATTGTGCCATTTGTATACAATTCCGATGCAATTTCTGTGTTTCATCGCCAATAAGAAGGTCAGAGGGATACAGTAAACCTGAAGTGAATCATCGGTATCCATAACTAGTGTCACAGGAATGGTTCAAAACATAGTCAGTAAGAAGAGTCAGTCTTCTTGTACTTAAGTCGGCATTGTGCCTTTTGTATTTAATTCCGATGCAATTTCTGTGTTTCATCGTCAATAAGAAGGTCCAAGGGATACAGAAAACCTGGAGTGAAGCATCGGAATCTGTAACTAGTATCACAGGAATGGTTCAAATCATAGACTGTAAGAAGAGTCGGTCTTCGTGCACTTCAGTCGGCATTTTGCCTTTTGTATTTAATTCCGATGCAATTTTTGTGTTTCATAGTCAATAAGAACGTCCAAGGGATACAGTGAACCTGAAGTGAAGCATCGGGATATATAACTAGTGTCACAGGAATCGTTCAAATCATAGTCAGTACGAAGAGTCAGTCTTCTTGTACTTAAGTCGGCATAGTGCCTTCTCTATTTAATTCCGATGCAATTTTTGTGTTTCATCGGTAATAAGAAGGTCCAAGGGATACAGTAAACCTGGAGTGAAGCATCGGAATCTATAACTAGTGTCAATGGTATGGTTCAAAACATGGACGGTAAGAAGAGTCAGTCTTCTTGTACTTAAGTCGGCATTGTGCCTTTTGGATTTAATTACGATGCAATGTCTGTGTTTCATCGTCATTAAGAAGGTGAGAGGGATACAGTAAACCTGAAGTGAAGCATCGGAATCTATAGCTAGTGTCACAGGAATAGTTCAAAACATAGTCAGTAAGAAGAGTCAGTCTTCTTGTACTAAAGTAGGCATTGTGCCTTTTCTATTTAATTCCGATGCAATTTCTGTGTTTCATCGTCAATAAGAATGTCAGAGGGGTACAGTAATCCTGAAGGGAAGCATCGGAATCTATAACTAGTGTCACAGGAATGGTTCAAAACATAGTCAGTAAGAAGAGTCAGTCTTCTTGTAGTTAAGACGGCATTGTGCCTTTTCTATTTAATTCCGATGCAATTTCTGTTTTTCATCGTCAATAAGAAGGTCCAAGGGATACAGTAAACCTGGAGTGAAGCATCGGAAACTATAACTAGTGTCACAGGAATGGTTCAAAACATAGACAGTAAGAAGAGTCAGTCTTCTTGTACTTACGTCGGCATAGTGTCTTTTCTATTTAATTCCGATGCAATTTCTGTGTTTTATCGTCAATAAGAAGGTCCAAGGCATACAGTAAACCTGAGGTGAAGCATCGGAATCTATAAGTAGTGTCACAGGAATGGTTCAAAACATTGTCAGTAAGAAGAGTCAGTCTTCTTGTACTTAAGTCGGCATTGTACCTTTTCTATTTAATTCCGATGCAATTTCTGTGTTTCATCGTCAATAACAAGGTCCAAGGGGTACAGTAAACCTGGAGTGAAGCATCGGAATCTATAACTAGTGTCAATGGAATATTTCAAAACATAGACAGTAAGAAGAGTCAGTCTCCTTGTACTTAATTCTGCACTGTGCCTTTTGTATTTAATTCCGATGCAATTTCTGTGTTTCATCGTCAATAAGAATGTCCAAGGGATACAGTAAACCTGAAGTGTAGCATCGGAATTTATAACTAGTGTCACAGGAGTGGTTCAAAACATAGTCAGTAAAAAGAGTCAGTCTTCTTGTACCTAAGTCGGCATTGTGCCTTTTCTATTTAATTCCGATGCAATTTCTGTGTTTAATCGTCAATAAGAAGGACCAAGGGATACAGTAACCCTGGAGTGAAGCATCGGAGTCTATAACTAGTGTCACAGGACTGGTTCAAAAATAGACAGTAAGAAGAGTCAGTCATCTAGAACTTAAGTCGGCATTGTGCCTTTTGTATTCAATTCCGATGCAATTTCTGTGTTTCATCGTCAATAAGAAGGTCAGAGGGATACAATAAACCTGAAGTGAAGCATCGGAATCCATAACTAGTGTCACAGGAATGGTTCAAAACATAGTCAGTAAGAAGAGTCAGTCTTCTTGTACTTAAGTCGGCATTGTGCCATTTGTATTTAATTCCGATGCAATTTCTGTGTTTCATCGTCAATAAGAAGGTCCAAGGGATACAGTAAACTTGAGGTGAAGCATCGCAATCTACAACTAGTGTCACAGGAATGGTTCAAAACATAGTCAGTAAGAAGATTTAGTCTTCTTGTACTTAAGTCGGCATTGTACCTTTTCTATTTAATTGCGATGCAATTTCTGTGTTTCATCGTCAATAACAAGTTCCAAGGGATACAGTAAACCTGGAGTGAAGCATCGGAATCTATAACTAGTGTCAATGGAATGGTTCAAAGCATAGACATTAAGAAGAGTCAGTCTTCTTGTACTTAAATCGGCATTGCGCCTTTTGTATTTAATTCCGATGCAGTTTCTGTGTTTCATCGTCAATAAGAAGGTCAGAGGGGTAGAGTAAACCTGAAGTGAAGCATCGGAATCTATAGCTAGTGTCACAGGAATGGTTCAAAACATAGTCAGTAAGAAGAGTCAGTCTTCTTGTACTTAAGTCGTCATTGTGCCTTTTGTATTTAATTCCGATGCTATTTCTGTGTTTCATCATCAATAAGAAGGTCCAAGGGATACAGTAAACCTGGAGTGAAGCTTTGGAATCTATAACTACTGTCACAGGAATGGTTCAAAAGATAGACAGTAAGAAGAGTCAGTCTCCTTGTACTTAATTCTGCACTGTGCCTTTTGTATTTAATTCCTATGCAATTTCTGTGTTTCATCGTCAAGAAGAAGGACCAAGGGATACAGTAAACCTGGAGTGAAGCATCGGAGTCTATAACTAGTGTCAAAGGACTGGTTCAAAAATAGACAGTAAGAAGAGTCAGTCTTCTTGAACTTAATTCGGCATTGTGCCTTCTGTATTTAATTCCGATGCAATTTCTGTCTTTCATCGTCAATAAGGAGGTCAGAGGGATACAGTAAACCTGAATTGAAGCATGGGAATCCATAACTAGTGTCACAGGAATGGTTCAAACATAGTCAGTAAGAAGAGTTAGTCTTCTTGTACTTAATTCGGCATTGTGCCTTTTGTATTTAATTCCGATGCAATTTCTGTGTTTCATCATCAATAAGAAGGTCCAAGGGATACAGTAAACCTGGAGGGAAACATCGGAATCTGTAACTAGTGTCAGAGGAATGGTTCAAATCATAGACAGTAAGAAGAGTCAGTCTTCGTGTACTTCAGTCTGCATTTTGCCTTTTGTATTTAATTCCGATGCAATTTCTGTGTTTCATCGTCAATAAGAAGGTCCAAGGGATACAGTAAACCTGAAGTGAAGCATCGGGATCTGTAACTAGTGTCACAGGAATCGTTCAAAACATAGTCAGTAATAAGAGTAGGTCTTCTTGTACTTAAGTCGGCATTAATTCCGATGCAATTTGTGTGTTTCATCGTCAATAAGAAGGTCAGAGGGGTACATTAAACCTCAAGTGAAGCATCGGGATCTGTAACTGGTGTCACAGGAATCGTTCAAAACATAGTCAGTAAGAAGAGTCAGTCTTCTTGTACTTAAGTCGGCATAGTGCCTTATCTATTTAATTCCGATGCAATTTGTGTGTTTCATCGTCAATAAGAAGGTCCAAGGGATACAGTAAACCTGGAGTCAAGCATCGGAATCTATAACTAGTGTCAATGGTATGGTTCAAAACATAGACAGTAGGAAGAGTCAGTGTTCTTGTACTTAAGTCGGCATTATGCCTTTTGCATTTAATTCCGATGCAATTTCTGTGTTTCATCGTCAATAAGAAGGTCAGAGGGATACACTAAACCTGAAATGAAGCATCGGAATTCATAACTAGTGTCACAGGAATGGTTCAAAGCATAGTCAGATAGGAGAGTCAGTCTTCTTGTACTTAAGTCGGCATTGTGCCTTTTGTATTTAATTCCGATGGAATTTCTGTGTTTCATCGTCAATAAGAAGGTCCAAGGGATGCAGTAAACCTGAGGTGAAGCATCGGAATCTATAACTAGTTTCACAGGAATGGTTCAAAACATAGTCAGTAAGAAGAGTCAGTCTTCTTGTACTTAAGTTGGCATTGGGCTTTTTCTATTTAATTCCGATGCAATTTCTGTGTTTCATCGTCAATAAGAAGGTCAGACGGATACAGTAATCCTGAAGGGAAGCATCGGAATCTATAACTAGTGTCACAGGAATGGTTCAAAACATAGTCAGTAAGAAGAGTCAGTCTTCTTGTAGTTAAGACGGCATTGTGCCTTTTCTATTTAATTTCGATGCAATTTCTGTGTCTCATCGTCAATAAGAAGGTCCAAGGGATACAGTAAACCTGGAGTGAAGCATCGGAAACTATAACTAGTGTCACAGGAATGGTTCAAAACATAGACAGTAAGAAGAGTCAGTCTTCTTGTACTTACGTCGGCATAGTGCCTTTTCTATTTAATTCCGATGCAATTTGTGTGTTTCATCGTCAATAAGAAGGTCCAAGGGATACAGTAAACCTGGAGTGTAGCATCGGAATCTGTAACTAGTGTCACAGGAATGGTTCAAAGCATAGACAGTACGAAGAGTCAGTCTTCGTGTACTTAAGTCGGCATTTTGCCTTTTGTATTTAATTCCGATGCAATTTCTGTGTTTTATCGTCAATAAGAAGGTCCAAGGCATACAGTAAACCTGAGGTGAAGCATCGGAATCTATAACTAGTGTCACAGGAATGGTTCAAAACATAGACAGTAAGAAGAGTCAGTCTCCTTGTACTTAATTCTGCACTGTGCCTTTTGTATTTAATTCCGATGCTATTCCTGTGTTTCATCGTCAATAAGAATGTCCAAGGGATACAGTAAACCTGAAGTGTAGCATCGGAATTTACAACTAGTGTCACAGGAATGGTTCAAAACATAGTCAGTAAGATGAGTCAGTCTTCTTGTACTTAAGTCGGCATTGTGCCATTTCTATTTAATTCCGATGCAATTTCTGTGTTTAATCGTCAATAAGAAGGACCAAGGGATACTGTAAACCTGGAGTGATGCATCGGAGTCTATAACTAGTGTCACAGGACTGGTTCAAAAATAGACAGTAAGAAGAAACAGTCTTCTTGAACTTAATTCGGCATTGTGCGTTTGTATTCAATTCCGATGCAATTTCTGTGTTTCATCGTCAATAAGAAGGTCCAAGGGATACAGTAAACCTGGAGTGTAGCATCGGAATCTATAACTAGTGTCACAGGAATAGTTCAAAACATAGACAGTAAGAAGAGTCAGTCTTCGTGAACTTAAGTCGGCATTCTGCCTTTTGTATTTAATTCCGATGCAATTTCTGTGTTTCATCGTCAATAAGAAGGTCCAAGGGATACAGTAAACCTGAGGTGAAGCATCGGAATCTATAACTAGTGTCACAGGAATGGTTCAAAACATAGTCAGTAAGAAGATTCAGTCTTGTTGTACTTAAGTCGGCATTGTACCTTTTCTATTTAATTCCGATGCAATTTCTGTGTTCAGTCGTCAATAACAAGTTCCGAGGGATACAGTAAACCTGGAGTGAAGCATCGGAATCTATAACTAGTGTCAATGGAATGGTTCAAAACACAGACAGTAACAAGAGTCAGTCTTCTTGTACTTAAGTCGGCATTGTGCCTTTTGTATTTAATTCCGATGCAGTTTCTGTGTTTCATCGTCAATAAGAAGGTCAGAGGGGTACAGTAAACCTGAAGTGAAGCATCAGAATCTATAGCTAGTGTCACAGGAATGGTTCAAAACATAGTCAGTAAGAAGAGTCAGTCTTCTTGACCTTAAGTCGTCATTGTGCCTTTTGTATTTAATTCCGGTGCAATTTCTGTGTTTCATCATCAATAAGAAGGTCCAAGGGATACAGTAAACCAGGAGTGAAGCATCGGAATCTATAACTAGTGTCACAGGAATGGTTCAAAACATAGACAGTAAGAAGAGTCAGTCTCCTTGTACTTAACTCTGCACTGTGCTTTTTGTATTTAATTCCGATGCAATATCTGTGTTTCATCGTCAATAAGAAGGACCAGGGGATACAGTAAACCGGGAGTGAGCATCGGAGTCTATAACTAGTGTCAAAGGACTGGATCAAAAATAGACAGTAAGAAGAATCAGTCTTCTTGAACTTAATTCGGCATTGTGCCTTCTGTATTCATTTCCGATGCAATTTCTGTGTTTCATCGTGAATAAGAAGGTAAGAGGGATACAGTAAACCTGAAGTGAAGAATCGGAATCCATAACTAGTGTCACAGGAATGGTTCAAAACATAGTCAGTAAGAAGAGATAGTCTTCTTGTACTTAAGTCGGCATTGTGCCTTTTGTATCTAAATCCGATGCAATTTCTGTGTTTCTTCGTCAATAGGAATGTCCAAGGGATACAGTAAACCTGGATGGAAACATCGGAATCTGTAACTAGTGTCACAGGAATGGTACAAATCATAGACAGTAAGAAGAGTCAGTCTTCGTATACTTCAGTCGGCATTTTGCCTTTTGTATTTAATTCCGATGCAATTTCTGTGTTTCATCGTCAATAAGAAGGTCCAAGGGATACATTAAACCTGAAGTGAAGCATCGGGATCTTTTACTGGTGTCACAGGAATCGTTCAAAACATAGTCAGTAAGAAGAGTCAGTCTTCTTGTACTTAAGTCGGCATAGTGCCTTATTTATTAATTCCGATGCAATTTTTGTGTTTCATCGTCAATAAGAAGGTCCAAGGGATACAGTAAACCTGGAGTCAAGCATCGGAATCTATAACTAGTGTCAATGGTATGGTTCAAAACATAGACAGTAAGAAGAGTCAGTGTTCTTGTACTTAAGTCGGCATTGTGCCTTTTGCATTTAATTCCGAAGCAATTTCTGTGTTTCATCGTCAATAAGAAGGTCAGAGGGATACACTAAACCTGAAATGAAGCATCGGAATTCATAACTAGTGTCACAGGAATGGTTCAAAGCATAGTCAGATAGGAGAGTCAGTCTTCTTGTACTTAAGTCGGCATTGTGCCTTTTCTATTTAATTCCGATGCAATTTCTGTGTTTCATCGTCAATAAGAGGGTCAGACGGATACAGTAATCCTGAAGGGAAGCATCGGAATCTATAACTAGTGTCACAGGAATGGTTCAAAGCATACTCAGTAAGAAGAGTCAGTCTTCTTGCAGTTAAGACGGCATTGTGCCTTTTTTATTTAATTTCGATGCAATTTCTGTGTTTCATCGTCAATACGAAGGTCCAAGGGATACAGTAAACCTGGAGTGAAGCATCGGAAACTATAACTAGTGTCACAGGAATGGTTCGAAACATAGACAGTAAGAAGTGTCAGTCTTCTTGTACTTACGTCGGCATAGTGCCTTTTCTATTTAATTCCGATGCAATTTGTGTGTTTCATCGTCAATAAGAAGCTCCAAGCGATACAGTAAACCTGGAGTGTAGCATCGGAATCTATAACTAGTGTCACAGGAATGGTTCAAAGCATAGACAGTAAGAAGAGTCAGTCTTCGTGTACTTAAGTTGGCATTTTGCCTTTTGTATTTAATTCCGATGCAATTTCTGTGTTTTATCGTCAATAAGAAGGTCCAAGGCATACAGTAAACCTGAGGTGAAGCATCGGAATCTATAACTAGTGTCACAGGAATGGTTCAAAGCATAGTCAGTAAGAAGATTCAGTCTTCTTGTACTTAAGTCGGCATGGTACCTTTTCTATTTAATTCCGATGCAATTTCTGTGTTTCATCGTCAATAACAAAACATAGTCAGTAAGAAGATTCAGTCTTCTTGTACTTAAGTCGGCATTGTGCATTTTGTATTTAATTCCGATGCAGTTTCTGTGTTTCATCGTCAATAAGAAGGTCCGAGGGGTACAGTAAACCTGAAGTGAAGCATCGGAATCTACAGTTAGTGTCACAGGAATGGTTCAAAACATAGTCAGTAAGAAGATTCAGTCTTCTTGTCCTTAAGTCGTCATTGTGCCTTTTGTATTTAAATCCGATGCAATTTCTGTGTTTCATCATCAATAAGAAGGTCCAAGGGATACAGTAAACCTGGAGTGAAGCATCGGAGTCTATAACTAGTGTCAAAGGACTGGTTCAAAAATAGACAGTAAGAAGAGGCAGTCTTCTTGAACATAATTCGGCATTGTGCCCTCTGTATTTAATTCCGATGCAATTTCTGTGTTTCATCGTCAATAAGAAGGTGAGAGGGATACAGTAAACCTGAAGTGAAGCATCGGAATCCATAACTAGTGTCACAGGAATGGTTCAAAACATAGTCAGTAAGGAGAGTCAGTCTTCTTGTACTTAAGTCGGCATTGTGCATTTTGTATTTAATTCCGATGCAATTTCTGTGTTTCATCGTCAATAGAAAGGTCCAAGGGATACAGTAAACCTGGAGGCAAACATCGGAATCTGTAACTAGTGTCACAGGAATGGTTCAAATCATAGACAGTAAGAAGAGTCAGTCTTCGTGTACTTCAGTCGGCATTTTGCCTTTTGTATTTAATTCCGATGCAATTTCTGTGTTTCATCGTCAATAAGAAGGTCCAAGGTATACAGTAAACCTGAAGTGAAGCATCGGGATCTGTAACTAGTGTCACAGGAATCGTTCAAACATAGTCAGTAAGAAGAGTCAGTCTTCTTGTACTTAAGTCGGCATAGTGCATTATCTATTTAATTCCGATGCAATTTGTGTGTTTCATCGTCAATAAGAAGGTCCTAGGGATACAGTAAACCAGGAGTCAAGCATCGGAATCTATAACTAGTGTCAATGGTATGGTTCAAAACATAGACAGTAAGAAGAGTCAGTGTTCTTGTACTTGAGTCGGCATTGTGCCTTTTGTATTTATTTCCGGTGCAATTTCTGTGTTTCATCGTCAATAAGAAGGTCAGAGGGATACACTAAACCTGAAATGAAGCATCGTAATTCATAACTAGTGTCACAGGAATGGTTCAAAGCATAGTCAGAAAGGAGAGTCAGTCTTCTTGTACTTAAGTCGGCATTGTGCCTTTTGTATTTCATTCCGATGGAATTTCTGTATTTCATCGTCAATAGGAAGGTCCAAGGGATACAGTAAACCTGAGGTGAAGCATCGGAATCTATAGCTAGTTTCACAGGAATGGTTCAAAACATAGTCAGCAAGAAGAGTCAGTCTTCTTGTACTTAAGTTGGCATTGTGCCTTTTCTATTTAATTCCGATGCAATTTCTGTGTTTCATCGTCAATAAGAAGGTCAGAGGGATACAATAATCCTGAAGGGAAGCATCGGAATCTATAACTAGTGTCACAGGAATGGTTCAAATCATAGTCAGTAAGAAGAGTCAGTCTTCTTGTAGTTAAGACGGCATTGTGCCTTTTCTATTTAATTTCGATGCAATTTCTGTGTTTCATCGTCAATAAGAAGGTCCAAGGGATACAGTAAACCTGGAGTGAAGCATCGGAAACTATAACTAGTGTCACAGGAATGGTTCGAAACATAGACAGTAAGAAGAGTCAGTCTTCTTGTACTTACGTCGGCATAGTGCATTTTCTATTTAATTCCGATTCAATTTGTGTGTTTCATCGTCAATAAGGAGGTCCAAGGGATACAGTAAACCTGGAGTGTAGCATCGGAATCTATAACTAGTGTCACAGGAATGGTTCAAAGCATAGACAGTAAGAAGAGTCAGTCTTCGTGTACTTAAGTCGGCATTTTGCCTTTTGTATTTAATTCCGATGCAATTTCTGTGTTTTATCGTCAATAAGAAGGTCCAAGGCATTCAGTAAACCTGAGGTGAAGCATCTGAATCTATAACTAGTGTCACAGGAATGGTTCAAAACATAGACAGTAAGAGGAGTCAGTCTCCTTGTACTTAATTCTGCACTGTGCCTTTTGTATTTAATTCCGATACAATTTCTGTGTTTCATCCTCAATAAGAATGTCCAAGGGATACAGCAAACCTGAACTGTAGCATCGGAATTTATAACTAGTGTCACAGGAATGGTTCAAAACATAGTCAGTAAGAAGAGTCAGTCTTCTTGTACTTAAGTTGGCATTGTGCCTTTTCTATTTAATTCCGATGCAATTTCTGTGTTTCATCGTCAATAAGAAGGTCAGAGGGATACAGTAATCCTGAAGGGTAGCATCGGAATCTATAACTAGTGTCACAGGAATGGTTCAAAACATAGTCAGTAAGAAGAGTCAGTCTTCTTGTAGTTAAGACGGCATTGTACCTTTTCTATTTAATTTCGATGCAATTTCTGTGTCTCATCGTCAATAAGAAGGTCCAAGGGATACAGTAAACCAGGAGTGAAGCATCCGAAACTATAACTAGTGTCACAGGAATGGTTCAAAACATAGACAGTAAGAAGAGTCAGTCTTCTTGTACTTACGTCGGCATAGTGCCTTTTCTATTTAATTCCGATGCAATTTGTGTGTTTCTTCGTCAATAAGAAGGTCCAAGGGATACAGTAAACCTGGAGTGTAGCATCGGAATCTATAACTAGTGTCACAGGAAAGTTTCAAAGCATAGACAGTAAGAAGAGTCAGTCTTCGTGTGCTTAAGTCGGCATTTTGCCTTTTGTATTTAATTCCGATGCAATTTCTGTGTTTTATCGTCAATACGAAGGTCCAAGGCATACAGTAAACCTGAGGTGAAGCATCGGAATCTATAACTAGTGTCACAGGAATGGTTCAAAACATAGACAGTATGAAGAGTCAGTCTCCTTGTACTTAATTCTGCACTGTGCCTTTTGTATTTAATTCCGATGCAATTCCTGTGTTTCATCGTCAATACGAATGTCCAAGGGATACAGTAAACCTGAAGTGTAGCATCGGAATTTACAACTAGTGTCACAGGAATGGTTCAAAGCATAGTCAGTAAGATGAGTCAGTCTTCTTGTACTTAAGTCGTCATTGTGCCTTTTGTATTTAATTCCGGTGCAATTTCTGTGTTTCATCATCAATAAGAAGGTCCAAGGGATACAGTAAACCTGGAGTGAAGCATCGGAATCTATAACTAGTGTCACAGGAATGGTTCAAAACATAGACAGTAAGAAGAGTCAGTCTCCTTGTACTTAATTCTGCACTGTGCCTTTTGTATTTAATTCCGATGCAATTTCTGTGTTTCATCGTCAATAAAAAGGACCAGGGGATACAGTAAACCGGGAGTGAAGCATCGGAGTCTATAACTAGTGTCAAAGGACTGGTTCAAAAATAGACAGTAAGAAGAGTCAGTCTTCTTGTACTTAAGTCGTCATTGTGCCTTTTGTATTTAATTCCGGTGAAATTTCTGTGTTTCATCATCAATAAGAAGGTCCAAGGGATACAGTAAACCTGGAGTGAAGCATCGGAATCTATAACTAGTGTCACAGGAATTGTTCAAAACATAGACAGTAAGAAGAGTCAGTCTTCTTGAACTTAATTCGGCATTGTGCCTTGTGTATTTAATTCCGATGCAATTTCTGTGTTTCATCGTCAATAAGAAGGTAAGAGGGATACAGTAAACCTGAAGTGAAGAATCGGAATCCATAACTAGTGTCACAGGAATGGTTCAAAACATAGTCAGTAAGAAAAGTTAGTCTTCTTGTACTTAAGTCGGCATTGTGCCTTTTGTATCTAAATCCGATGCAATTTCTGTGTTTCATCGTCAATAGGAAGGTCCAAGGGATACAGTAAACCTGGATGGAAATATCGGAAACTGTAACTAGTGTCACAGGAATGGTTCAAATCATAGACAGTAAGAAGAGTCAGTCTTCGTGTACTTCAGTCGGCATTTTGCCTTTTGTATTTAATTCCGATGCAATTACTGTGTTTCATCGTCAATAAGAAGGTCCAAGGGATACAGTAAACCTGGAGTGAAGCATCGGAATCTATAACTAGTGTCACAGGAATGGTTCAAAACATAGACAGTAAGAAGAGTCAGTCTCCTTGTACTTAATTCTGCACTGTGCCTTTTGTATTTAATTCCGATGCAATTTGTGTGTTTCATCGTCAACAAGAAGGTCCAAGGGATACAGTAAACCTGGAGTCAAGCATCGGAATCTATAACTCGTGACAATGGTATGGTTCAAAACATAGACAGTAAGAAGAGTCAGAGTTCTTGTACTTAAGTCGGCATTGTGCCTTTTGTATTTAATTCCGATGCAATTTCTGTGTTTCATCGTCAATAAGAAGGTCCAAGGGATACAGTAAACCTGGAGTGAAGCATCGGAAACTATAACTAGTGTCACAGGAATGGTTCGAAACATAGACAGTAAGAAGAGTCAGTCTTCTTGTACTTACGTCGGCATAGTGCATTTTCTATTTAATTCCGATTCAATTTGTGTGTTTCATCGTCAATAAGGAGGTCCAAGGGATACAGTAAACCTGGAGTGTAGCATCGGAATCTATAACTAGTGTCACAGGAATGGTTCAAAGCATAGACAGTAAGAAGAGTCAGTCTTCGTGTACTTAAGTCGGCATTTTGCCTTTTGTATTTAATTCCGATGCAATTTCTGTGTTTTATCGTCAATAAGAAGGTCCAAGGCATTCAGTAAACCTGAGGTGAAGCATCTGAATCTATAACTAGTGTCACAGGAATGGTTCAAAACATAGACAGTAAGAGGAGTCAGTCTCCTTGTACTTAATTCTGCACTGTGCCTTTTGTATTTAATTCCGATACAATTTCTGTGTTTCATCCTCAATAAGAATGTCCAAGGGATACAGCAAACCTGAACTGTAGCATCGGAATTTATAACTAGTGTCACAGGAATGGTTCAAAACATAGTCAGTAAGAAGAGTCAGTCTTCTTGTACTTAAGTTGGCATTGTGCCTTTTCTATTTAATTCCGATGCAATTTCTGTGTTTCATCGTCAATAAGAAGGTCAGAGGGATACAGTAATCCTGAAGGGTAGCATCGGAATCTATAACTAGTGTCACAGGAATGGTTCAAAACATAGTCAGTAAGAAGAGTCAGTCTTCTTGTAGTTAAGACGGCATTGTACCTTTTCTATTTAATTTCGATGCAATTTCTGTGTCTCATCGTCAATAAGAAGGTCCAAGGGATACAGTAAACCAGGAGTGAAGCATCCGAAACTATAACTAGTGTCACAGGAATGGTTCAAAACATAGACAGTAAGAAGAGTCAGTCTTCTTGTACTTACGTCGGCATAGTGCCTTTTCTATTTAATTCCGATGCAATTTGTGTGTTTCTTCGTCAATAAGAAGGTCCAAGGGATACAGTAAACCTGGAGTGTAGCATCGGAATCTATAACTAGTGTCACAGGAAAGTTTCAAAGCATAGACAGTAAGAAGAGTCAGTCTTCGTGTGCTTAAGTCGGCATTTTGCCTTTTGTATTTAATTCCGATGCAATTTCTGTGTTTTATCGTCAATACGAAGGTCCAAGGCATACAGTAAACCTGAGGTGAAGCATCGGAATCTATAACTAGTGTCACAGGAATGGTTCAAAACATAGACAGTATGAAGAGTCAGTCTCCTTGTACTTAATTCTGCACTGTGCCTTTTGTATTTAATTCCGATGCAATTCCTGTGTTTCATCGTCAATACGAATGTCCAAGGGATACAGTAAACCTGAAGTGTAGCATCGGAATTTACAACTAGTGTCACAGGAATGGTTCAAAGCATAGTCAGTAAGATGAGTCAGTCTTCTTGTACTTAAGTCGTCATTGTGCCTTTTGTATTTAATTCCGGTGCAATTTCTGTGTTTCATCATCAATAAGAAGGTCCAAGGGATACAGTAAACCTGGAGTGAAGCATCGGAATCTATAACTAGTGTCACAGGAATGGTTCAAAACATAGACAGTAAGAAGAGTCAGTCTCCTTGTACTTAATTCTGCACTGTGCCTTTTGTATTTAATTCCGATGCAATTTCTGTGTTTCATCGTCAATAAAAAGGACCAGGGGATACAGTAAACCGGGAGTGAAGCATCGGAGTCTATAACTAGTGTCAAAGGACTGGTTCAAAAATAGACAGTAAGAAGAGTCAGTCTTCTTGTACTTAAGTCGTCATTGTGCCTTTTGTATTTAATTCCGGTGAAATTTCTGTGTTTCATCATCAATAAGAAGGTCCAAGGGATACAGTAAACCTGGAGTGAAGCATCGGAATCTATAACTAGTGTCACAGGAATTGTTCAAAACATAGACAGTAAGAAGAGTCAGTCTTCTTGAACTTAATTCGGCATTGTGCCTTGTGTATTTAATTCCGATGCAATTTCTGTGTTTCATCGTCAATAAGAAGGTAAGAGGGATACAGTAAACCTGAAGTGAAGAATCGGAATCCATAACTAGTGTCACAGGAATGGTTCAAAACATAGTCAGTAAGAAAAGTTAGTCTTCTTGTACTTAAGTCGGCATTGTGCCTTTTGTATCTAAATCCGATGCAATTTCTGTGTTTCATCGTCAATAGGAAGGTCCAAGGGATACAGTAAACCTGGATGGAAATATCGGAAACTGTAACTAGTGTCACAGGAATGGTTCAAATCATAGACAGTAAGAAGAGTCAGTCTTCGTGTACTTCAGTCGGCATTTTGCCTTTTGTATTTAATTCCGATGCAATTACTGTGTTTCATCGTCAATAAGAAGGTCCAAGGGATACAGTAAACCTGGAGTGAAGCATCGGAATCTATAACTAGTGTCACAGGAATGGTTCAAAACATAGACAGTAAGAAGAGTCAGTCTCCTTGTACTTAATTCTGCACTGTGCCTTTTGTATTTAATTCCGATGCAATTTGTGTGTTTCATCGTCAACAAGAAGGTCCAAGGGATACAGTAAACCTGGAGTCAAGCATCGGAATCTATAACTCGTGACAATGGTATGGTTCAAAACATAGACAGTAAGAAGAGTCAGAGTTCTTGTACTTAAGTCGGCATTGTGCCTTTTGTATTTAATTCCGATGCAATTTCTGTGTTTCATCGTCAATAAGAAGGTCAGAGGGATACACTAAACCTGAAATGAAGCATCGGAATTCATAACTAGTGTCACAGGAATGGTTCAAAGCATAGTCAGAAAGGAGAGTCAGTCTTCTTGTACTTAAGTCGGCATTGTGCCTTTTGTATTTCATTCCGATGGAATTTCTGTGTTTCATCGTCAATAGGAAGGTCCAAGGGATACAGTAAACCTGAGGTGAAGCATCGGAATCTATAACTAGTTTCACAGGAATGGTTCAAAACATAGTCAGCAAGAAGAGTCAGTCTTCTTGTACTTAAGTTGGCATTGTGCCTTTTCTATTTAATTCCGATGCAATTTCTGTGTTTCATCGTCAATAAGAAGGTCAGAGGGATACAATAATCCTGAAGGGAAGCATCGGAATCTATAACTAGTGTCACAGGAATGGTTCAAAACATAGTCAGTAAGAAGAGTCAGTCTTCTTGTAGTTAAGACGGCATTGTGCCTTTTCTATATAATTTCGATGCAATTTCTGTGTTTCATCGTCAATAAGAAGGTCCAAGGGATACAGTAAACCTGGAGTGAAGCATCGGAAACTATAACTAGTGTCACAGGAATGGTTCGAAACATAGACAGTAAGAAGAGTCAGTCTTCTTGTACTTACGTCGGCATAGTGCCTTTTCTATTTAATTCCGATTCAATTTGTGTGTTTCATCGTCAATAAGGAGGTCTAAGTGATACAGTAAACCTGGAGTGTAGCATCGGAATCTATAACTAGTGTCACAGGAATGGTTCAAAGCATAGACAGTAAGAAGAGACAGTCTTCGTGTACTTAAGTCGGCATTTTGCCTTTTGTATTTAATTCCGATGCAATTTCTGTGTTTTATCGTCAATAAGAAGGTCCAAGGCATACAGTAAACCTGAGGTGAAGCATCTGAATCTATAACTAGTGTCACAGGAATGGTTCAAAACATAGACAGTAAGAGGAGTCAGTCTCCTTGTACTTAATTCTGCACTGTGCCTTTTGTATTTAATTCCGATACAATTTCTGTGTTTCATCCTCAATAAGAATGTCCAAGGGATACAGCAAACCTGAACTGTAGCATCGGAATTTATAACTAGTGTCACAGGAATGGTTCAAAACATAGTCAGTAAGAAGAGTCAGTCTTCTTGTACTTAAGTTGGCATTGTGCCTTTTCTATTTAATTCCGATGCAATTTCTGTGTTTCATCGTCAATAAGAAGGTCGGAGGGATACAGTTATCCTGAAGGGTAGCATCGGAATCTATAACTAGTGTCACAGGAATGGTTCAAAACATAGTCAGTAAGAAGAGTCAGTCTTCTTGTAGTTAAGACGGCATTGTGCCTTTTCTATTTAACTTCGATGCAATTTCTGTGTCTCATCGTCAATAAGAAGGTCCAAGGGATACAGTAAACCTGGAGTGAAGCAACGGAAACTATAACTAGTGTCACAGGAATGGTTCAAAACATAGACAGTAAGAAGAGTCAGTCTTCTTGTACTTACGTCGGCATAGTGCCTTTTCTATTTAATTCCGATGCAATTTGTGTGTTTCATCGTCAATAAGAAGGTCCAAGGGATACAGTAAACCTGGAGTGTAGCATCGGAATCTATAACTAGTGTCACAGGAATGTTTCAAAGCATAGACAGTAAGAAGAGTCAGTCTTCGTGTGCTTAAGTCGGCATTTTGCCTTTTGTATTTAATTCCGATGCAATTTCTGTGTTTTATCGTCAATAAGAAGGTCCAAGGCATACAGTAAACCTGAGGTGAAGCATCGGAATCTATAACTAGTGTCACAGGAATGGTTCAAACATAGACAGTATGAAGAGTCAGTCTCCTTGTACTTAATTCTGCACTGTGCCTTTTGTATTTAATTCCGATGCAATTCCTGTGTTTCATCGTCAATAAGAATGTCCAAGGGATACAGTAAACCTGAAGTGTAGCATCGGAATTTACAACTAGTGTCACAGGAATGGTTCAAAACATAGTCAGTAAGATGAGTCAGTCTTCTTGTACTTAAGTCGTCATTGTGCCTTTTGTATTTAATTCCGGTGCAATTTCTGTGTTTCATCATCAATAAGAAGGTCCAAGGGATACAGTAAACCTGGAGTGAAGCATCGGAATCTATAACTAGTGTCACAGGAATGGTTCAAAACATAGACAGTAAGAAGAGTCAGTCTCCTTGTACTTAATTCTGCACTGTGCCTTTTGTATTTAATTCCGATGCAATTTCTGTGTTTCATCGTCAATAAGAAGGACCAGGGGATACAGTAAACCGGGAGTGAAGCATCGGAGTCTATAACTAGTGTCAAAGGACTGGTTCAAAAGTAGACAGTAAGAAGAGTCAGTCTTCTTGTACTTAAGTCGTCATTGTGCCTTTTGTATTTAATTCCGGTGAAATTTCTGTGTTTCATCATCAATAAGAAGGTCCAAGGGATACAGTAAACCTGGAGTGAAGCATCGGAATCTATAACTAGTGTCACAGGAATTGTTCAAAACATAGACAGTAAGAAGAGTCAGTCTTCTTGAACTTAATTCGGCATTGTGCCTTGTGTATTTAAGTCCGATGCAATTTCTGTGTTTCATCATCAATAAGAAGGTAAGAGGGATACAGTAAACCTGAAGTGAAGAATCGGAATCCATAACTAGTGTCACAGGAATGGTTCAAAGCATAGTCAGTAAGATAAGTTAGTCTTCTTGTACTTAAGTCGGCATTGTGCCTTTTGTATCTAAATCCGATGCAATTTCTGTGTTTCATCGTCAATAGGAAGGTCCAAGGGATACAGTAAACCTGGATGGAAACATCGGAAACTGTAACTAGTGTCACAGGAATGGTTCAAATCATAGACAGTAAGAAGAGTCAGTCTTCGTGTACTTCAGTCGGCATTTTGCCTTTTGTATTTAATTCCGATGCAATTTCTGTGTTTCATCGTCAATAAGAAGGTCCAAGGGATACAGTAAACCTGGAGTGAAGCATCGGAATCTATAACTAGTGTCACAGGAATGGTTCAAAACATAGACAGTAAGAAGAGTCAGTCTATTTGTACTTAATTCTGCACTGTGCCTTTTGTATTTAATTCCGATGCAATTTGTGTGTTTCATCGTCAATAAGAAGGTCCAAGGGATACAGTAAACCTGGAGTCAAGCATCGGAATCTATAACTCGTGACAATGGTATGGTTCAAAACATAGACAGTAAGAAGAGTCAGTGTTCTTGTACTTAAGTCGGCATTGTGCCTTTTGTATTTAATTCCGATGCAATTTCTGTGTTTCCTCGTCAATAAGAAGGTCAGAGGGATACACTAAACCTGAAATGAAGCATCGGAATTCATAACTAGTGTCACAGGAATGGTTCAAAGCATAGTCAGAAAGGAGAGTCAGTCTTCTTGTACTTAAGTCGACATTGTGCCTTTTGCATTTAATTCCGATGGAATTTCTGTGTTTGATCGTCAATAAGAAGGTCCAAGGGATGCAGTAAACCTGAGATGAAGCATCGGAATCTATAACTAGTTTCACAGGAATGGTTCAAAACATAGTCAGTAAGAAGAGTCAGTCTTCCTGTACTTAAGTTGGCATTGTGCCTTTTCTATTTAATTCCGATGCAATTTCTGTGTTTCATCGTCAATAAGAAGGTCAGACGGATACAGTAATCCTGAAGGGAAGCATCGGAATCTATAACTAGTGTCACAGGAATGGTTCAAAACATAGTCAGTAAGAAGAGTCAGTCTTCTTGCAGTTAAGACGGCATTGTGCCTTTTCTATTTAATTTCGATGCAATTTCTGTGTTTCATCGTCAATAAGAAGGTCCAAGGGATACAGTAAACCTGGAGTGAAGCATCGGAAACTATAACTAGTATCACAGGAATGGTTCGAAACATAGACAGTAAGAAGAGTAAGTCTTCTTGTACTTACGTCGGCATAGTGCCTTTTCTATTTAATTCCGATGCAATTTGTGTGTTTCATCGTCAATAAGAAGCTCCAAGGGATACAGTAAACCTGGAGTGTAGCATCGGAATCTATAACTAGTGTCACAGGAATGGTTCAAAGCATAGACAGTAAGAAGAGTCAGTCTTCGTGTACTTAAGTTGGCATTTTGCCTTTTGTATTTAATTCCGATGCAATTTCTGTGTTTTATCGCCAATAAGAAGATCCAAGGCATACAGTAAACCTGAGGTGAAGCATCGGAATCTATAACTAGGGTCACAGGAATGGTTCAAAACATAGTCAGTAAGAAGATTCAGTCTTCTTGTACTTAAGTCGGCATTGTACCTTTTCTATTTAATTCCGATGCAATTTCTGTGTTTCATCGTCAATAACAAAACATAGTCAGTAAGAAGATTCAGTCTTCTTGTACTTAAGTCGGCATTGTACCTTTTCTATTTAATTCCGATGCAATTTCTGTGTTTCATCGTCAATAATAAGTTCCAAGGGATACAGTAAACCTGGAGTGAAGCATCGGAATCTATAACTAGTGTCAATGGAAGGGTTCAAAGCATAGACAGTAAGAAGAGTCAGTCTTCTTGTACTTAAGTCGGCATTGTGCCTTTTGCATTTAATTCCGATGCAATTTCTGTGTTTCATCGTCAATAAGAAGGTCAGAGGGATACGCTAAACCTGAAATGAAGCATCGGAATTCATAACTAGTGTCACAGGAATGGTTCAAAGCATAGTCAGAAAGGAGAGTCAGTCTTCTTGTACTTAAGTCGGCATTGTGCCTTTTGTATTTAATTCTGATGGAATTTCTGTGTTTCATCCTCAATAACAAGTTCCAAGGGATACAGTAAACCTGGAGTGAAGCATCGGAATCTATAACTAGTGTCAATGGAATGGTTCAAAACATAGACAGTAAGAAGAGTCAGTCTTCTTGTACTGAAGTCGGCATTGTGCATTTTGTATTTAATTCCGTTGCAGTTTCTGTGTTTCATCGTCAATAAGAAGGTCCGAGGGGTACAGTAAACCTGAAGTGAAGCATTGGAATCTATAGCTAGTGTCACAGGAATGGTTCAAAACATAGTCAGTAAGAAGATTCAGTCTTCTTGTTCTTAAGTCGTCATTGTGCCTTTTGTATTTAATTCCGATGCAATTTCTGTGTTTCATCATCAATAAGAAGGTCCAAGGGATACAGTAAACCTGGAGTGAAGCATCGGAATCTATAACTAGTGTCACAGGAATGGTTCAAAACATAGACAGTAAGAAGAGTCAGTCTCCTTGTACTTAATTCTGCACTGTGCCTTTTGTATTTAATTCCGATGCAATTTCTGTGTTTCATCGTCAATAAGAAGGACCAAGGGATACAGTAAACCTGGAGTGAACCATCGGAGTCTATAACTAGTGTCAAAGGACTGGTTTAAAAATAGATAGTAAGAAGAGGCAGTCTTCTTGAACTTAATTCGGCATTGTGCCCTCTGTATTTAATTCCGATGCAATTTCTGTGTTTCATCGTCAATAAGAAGGTCAGAGGGATACAGTAAACCTGAAGTGAAGCATCGGAATCCTTAACTAGTGTCACAGGAATGGTTCAAAACATAGTCAGTAAGAAGAGTTAGTCTTCTTGTACTTAAGTCGGCATTGTGCATTTTGTATTTAATTCCGATGCAATTTCTGTGTTTCATCGTCAATAGAAAGGTCCAAGGGATACAGTAAACCTGGAGGCAAACATCGCAATCTGTAACTAGTGTCACAGGAATGGATCAAATCATAGACAGTAAGAAGAGTCAGTCTTCGTGTACTTCAGTCGGCATTTTGCCTTTTGTATTTAATTCCGATGCAATTTCTGTGTTTCATCGTCAATAAGAAGGTCCAAGGTATACAGTAAACCTGAAGTGAAGCATCGGGATCTGTAACTAGTGTCACAGGAATCGTTCAAACATAGTCTGTAAGAAGAGTCAGTCTTCTTGTACTTAAGTCGGCATAGTGCCTTGTCTATTTAATTCCGATGCAATTTGTGTGTTTCATCGTCAATAAGAAGGTCCTAGGGATACAGTAAACCAGGAGTCAAGCATCGGAATCTATAACTAGTGTCAATGGTATGGTTCAAAACATAGACAGTAAGAAGAGTCAGTGTTCTTGTACTTGAGTCGGCATTGTGCCTTTTGTATTTAATTCCGTTGCAATTTCTGTGTTTCATCGTCAATAAGAAGGTCAGAGGGATACACTAAACCTGAAATGAAGCATCGGAATTCATAACTAGTGTCACAGGAATGGTTCAAAGCATAGTCAGAAAGGAGAGTCAGTCTTCTTGTACTTAAGTCGGCATTGTGCCTTTTGTATTTCATTCCGATGGAATTTCTGTGCTTCATCGTCAATAGGAAGGTCCAAGGGATACAGTAAACCTGAGGTGAAGCATCGGAATCTATAACTAGTTTCACAGGAATGGTTCAAAACATAGTCAGTAAGAAGAGTCAGTCTTCTTGTACTTAAGTTGGCATTGTGCCTTTTCTATTTAATTCCGATGCAATTTCTGTGTTTCATCGTCAATAAGAAGGTCAGAGGGATACAGTAATCCTGAAGGGAAGCATCGGAATCTATAACTAGTGTGACAGGAATGGTTCAAAACATAGTCAGTAAGAAGAGTCAGTCTTCTTGTAGTTAAGACGGCATTGTGCTTTTCTATATAATTTCGATGCAATTTCTGTGTTTCATCGTCAATAAGAAGGTCCAAGGGATACAGTAAACCTGGAGTGAAGCATCGGAAACTATAACTAGTGTCACAGGAATGGTTCGAAACATAGACAGTAAGAAGAGTCAGTCTTCTTGTACTTGCGTCGGCATAGTGCCTTTTCTATTTAATTCCGATGCAATTTGTGTGTTTCATCGTCAATAAGGAGGTCCAAGGGATACAGTAAACCTGGAGTGTAGCATCGGAATCTATAACTAGTGTCACAGGAATGGTTCAAAGCATAGACAGTAAGAAGAGTCAGTCTTCGTGTACTTAAGTCGGCATTTTGCCTTTTGTATTTAATTCCGATGCAATTTCTGTGTTTTATCGTCAATAAGTAGGTCCAAGGCATACAGTAAACCTGAGGTGAAGCATCTGAATCTATAACTAGTGTCACAGGAATGGTTCAAAACTTAGACAGTAAGAGGAGTCAGTCTCCTTGTACTTAATTCTGCACTGTGCCTTTTGTATTTAATTCCGATACAATTTCTGTGTTTCATCCTCAATAAGAATGTCCAAGGGATACAGTAAACCTGAAGTGTAGCATCGGAATTTATAACTAGTGTCACAGGAATGGTTCAAAACATAGTCAGTAAGAAGAGTCAGTCTTTTTGTACTTAAGTTGGCATTGTGCCTTTTCTATTTAATTCCGATGCAATTTCTGTGTTTCATCGTCAATAAGAAGGTCAGAGGGATACAGTAATCCTGAAGGGATGCATCGGAATCTATAACTAGTATCACAGGAATGGTTCAAAACATAGTCAGTAAGAAGAGTCAGTCTTCTTCTAGTTAAGACGGCATTGTGCCTTTTCTATATAATTTCGATGCAATTTCTGTGTTTCATCGTCAATAAGAAGGTCCAAGGGATACAGTAAACCTGGAGTCAAGCATCGGAATCTATAACTAGTGACAATGGTATGGTTCAAAACATAGACAGTAAGAAGAGTCAGTGTTCTTGTACTTAAGTCGGCATTGTGCCTTTTGTATTTAATTCCGATGCAATTTCTGTGTTTCATCGTCAATAAGAAGGTCAGAGGGATACACTAAACCTGAAATGAAGCATCGGAATTCATAACTAGTGTCACAGGAATGGTTCAAAGCATAGTCAGAAAGGAGAGTCAGTCTTCTTGTACTTAAGTCGGCATTGTGCCTTTTGTATTTAATTCCGATGGAATTTCTGTGTTTCATCGTCAATACGAAGGTCCAAGGGATACAGTAAACCTGAAATGAAGCATCGGAATCTATAACTAGTTTCACAGGAATGGTTCAAAACATAGTCAGTAAGAAGAGTCAGTCTTCTTGTACTTAAGTTGGCATTGTGCCTTTTCTATTTAATTCCGATGCAATTTCTGTGTTTCATCGTCAATAAGAAGGTCAGAGGGATACAGTAATCCTGAAGGGTAGCATCGGAATCTATAACTAGTGTCACAGGATTGGTTCAAAACATAGTCAGTAAGAAGAGTCAGTCTTCTTGTAGTTAAGACGGCATTGTGCCTTTTCTATTTAATTTCGATGCAATTTCTGTGTCTCATCGTCACTAAGAAGGTCCAAGGGATACAGTAAAATTGGAGCGAAGCATCGGAAACTATAACTAGTGTCACAGGAATGGTTCAAAACATAGACAGTAAGAAGAGTCAGTCTTCTTGTACTTACTTCGGCATAGTGCCTTTTCTATTTAATTCCGATGCAATTTGTGTGTTTCATCATCAATAAGAAGGTCCAAGGGATACAGTAAACCTGGAGTGTAGCATCGGAATCTATAACTAGTGTCACAGGAATGGTTCAAAGCATAGACAGTAAGAAGAGTCAGTCTTCGTGTGCTTAAGTCGGCATTTTGCCTTTTGTATTTAATTCCGTTGCAATTTCTGTGTTTCATCTTCAATAAGAATGTCCAAGGGATACAGTAAACCTGAAGTGTAGCATCGGAATTTACAACTAGTGTCACAGGAATGGTTCAAAACATAGTCAGTAAGATGAGTCAGTCTTCTTGTACTTAAGTCGTCATTTTGCCTTTTGTATTTAATTCCGTTGCAATTTCTGTGTTTCATCATCAATAAGAAGGTCCAAGGGATACAGTAAACCTGGAGTGAAGCATCGGAATCTGTAACTAGTGTCACAGGAATGGTTCAAATCATAGACAGTAAGAAGAGTCAGTCTTCGTGTACTTCAGTCGGCATTTTGCCTTTTGTATTTAATTCCGATGCAATTTCTGTGTTTCATCGTCAATAAGAAGGTCCAAGGGATACAGTAAACCTGAAGTGAAGCATCGGGATCTGTAACTGGTGTCACAGGAATCGTTCAAATCATAGTCAGTAAGCATAGTCAGTCTTCTTGTACTTAAGTCGGCATAGTGCCTTATCTATTTAATTCCGATGCAATTTGTGTGTTTCATCGTCAATAAGAAGGTCCAAGGGATACAGTAAACCTGGAGTCAAGCATCGGAATCTATAACTAGTGACAATGGTATGGTTCAAAACATAGACAGTAAGAAGAGTCAGTGTTCTTGTACTTAAGTCGGCATTGTGCCTTTTGTATTTAATTCCGATGCAATTTCTGTGTTTCATCGTCAATAAGAAGGTCAGAGGGATACACTAAACCTGAAATGAAGCATCGGAATTCATAACTAGTGTCACAGGAATGGTTCAAAGCATAGTCAGAAAGGAGAGTCAGTCTTCTTGTACTTAAGTCGGCATTGTGCCTTTTGTATTTAATTCCGATGGAATTTCTGTGTTTCATCGTCAATACGAAGGTCCAAGGGATACAGTAAACCTGAAATGAAGCATCGGAATCTATAACTAGTTTCACAGGAATGGTTCAAAACATAGTCAGTAAGAAGAGTCAGTCTTCTTGTACTTAAGTTGGCATTGTGCCTTTTCTATTTAATTCCGATGCAATTTCTGTGTTTCATCGTCAATAAGAAGGTCAGACGGATACAGTAATCCTGAAGGGAAGCATCGGAATCTATAACTAGTGTCACAGGAATGGTTCAAAACATAGTAAGTAAGAAGAGTCAGTCTTCTTGCAGTTAAGACGGCATTGTGCCTTTTCTATTTAATTTCGATGCAATTTCTGTGTATCATCGTCAATAAGAAGGTCCAAAAGATACAGTAAACCTGGAGTGAAGCATCGGAAACTATAACTAGTGTCACAGGAATGGTTCGAAACATAGACAGTAAGAAGAGTCAGTCTTCTTGTACTTATGTCGGCATAGTGCCTTTTCTATTTAATTCCGAGGCAATTTGTGTGTTTCATCGTCAATAAGAAGCTCCAAGGGATACAGTAAACCTGGAGTGTAGCATCGGAATCTATAACTAGTGTCACAGGAATGGTTCAAAGCATAGACAGTAAGAAGAGTCAGTCTTCGTGTACTTAAGTTGGCATTTAGCCTTTTGTATTTAATTCCGATGCAATTTCTGTGTTTTATCGTCAATAAGAAGGTCCAAGGCATACAGTAAACCTGAGGTGAAGCATCGGAATCTATAACTAGGGTCACAGGAATGGTTCAAAACATAGTCAGTAAGAAGATTCAGTCTTCTTGTACTTAAGTCGGCATTGTACCTTTTCTATTTAATTCCGATGCAATTTCTGTGTTTCATCGTCATTAACAAAACATAGTCAGTAAGAAGATTCAGTCTTCTTGTACTTAAGTCGGCATTGTACCTTTTCTATTTAATTCCGATGCAATTTCTGTGTTTCATCGTCAATAACAAATTCCAAAGGATACAGTAAACCTGGAGTGAAGCATCGGAATCTATAACTAGTGTCAATGGAATGGTTCAAAACATAGACAGTAAGAAGAGTCAGTCTTCTTGTACTTAAGTCGGCATTGTGAATTTGTATTTCATTCCGATGCAGTTTCTGTGTTTCATCGTCAATAGAAGGTCCGAGGGGTACAGTAAACCTGAAGTGAAGCATCGGAATCTATAGCTAGTGTCACAGGAATGGTTCAAACATAGTCAGTAAGAAGATTCAGTCTTCTTGTCCTTAAGTCGTCATTGTGCCTTTTGGATTTAATTCCGATGCAATTTATGTGTTTCATCATCAATAAGAAGGTCCAAGGGATACAGTAAACCTGGAGTGAAGCATCGGAATGTATAACTAGTGTCACAGGAATGGTTCAAAAAATAGACAGTAAGAAGAGTCAGTCTCCTTGTACTTAATTCTGCACTGTGCCTTTTGTATTTACTTCCGATGCAATTTCTGTGTTTCATCGTCAATTAGAAGGACCAAGGGATACAGTAAACCTGGAGTGAAGCATCGGAGTCTATAACTAGTGTCAAAGGACTGGTTCAAAAATAGACAGTAAGAAGAGGCAGTCTTCTTGAACTTAATTCGGCATTGTGCCCCCTGTATTTAATTCCGATGCAATTTCTGTGTTTCATCGTCAATAAGAAGGTCAGAGGGATACAGTAAACCTAAAGTGAAGCATCGGAATCCACAACTAGTGTCACAGGAATGGTTCAAACATAGTCAGTAAGAAGAGTTAGTCTTCTTGTACTTAAGTCGGCATTGTGCATTTTGTATTTAATTCCGATGCAATTTCTGTGTTTCATCGTCAATAGAAAGGTCCAAGGGATACAGTAAACCTGGAGGCAAACATCGGAATCTGTAACTAGTGTCACAGGAATGGTTCAAATCATAGACAGTAAGAAGAGTCAGTCTTCTTGTACTTAAGTCGGCATAGTGCCTTATCTATTTAATTCCGATGCAATTTGTGTTTTTCATCGTCAATAAGAAGGTCCTAGGGATACAGTAAACCTGGAGTCAAGCATCGGAATCTATAACTAGTGTCAATGGTATGGTTCAAAACATAGACAGTAAGAAGAGTCAGTGTTCTTGTACTTGAGTCGGCATTGTGCCTTTTGTATTTAATTCCGGTGCAATATCTGTGTTTCATCGTCAATAAGGTCAGAGGGATACACTAAACCTGAAATGAAGCATCGGAATTCATAACTAGTGTCACAGGATTGGTTCAATGCATAGTCAGAAAGGAGAGTCAGTCTTCTTGTACTTAAGTCGGCATTGTGCCTTTTGTATTTCATTCCGATGGAATTTCTGTGTTTCATCGTCAATAGGAATGTCCAAGGGATACAGTAAACCTGAGGTGAAGCATCGGAATCTATAACTAGTTTCACAGGAATGGTTCAAAACATAGTCAGTAAGAAGAGTCAGTCTTCTTGTACTTAAGTTGGCATTGTGCCTTTTCTATTTAATTCCGATGCAATTTCTGTGTTTCATCGTCAATACGAAGGTCAGAGGGATACAGTTATCCTGAAGGGAAGCATCGGAATCTATAATTAGTGTCACAGGAATGGTTCAAAACATAGTCAGTAAGAAGAGTCAGTCTTCTTGTAGTTAAGACGGCATTGTGCCTTTTCTATTTAATTTCGATGCAATTTCTGTGTTTCATCGTCAATAAGAAGGTCCAAGGGATACAGTAAACCTGGAGGGAAGCATCGGAAACTATAACTAGTGTCACAGGAATGGTTCGAAACATAGACAGTAGGAAGAGTGAGTCTTCTTGTACTTACGTCGGCATAGTGCCTTTTCTATTTAATTCCGATGCAAATTGTGTGTTTCATCGTCAATAAGGAGGTCCAAGGGATACAGTAAACCTGGAGTGTAGCATCGGAATCTATAACTAGTGTCACAGGAATGGTTCAAAGCATAGACAGTAAGAAGAGTCAGTCTTCGTGTACTTAAGTCGGCATTTTGCCTTTTGTATTTAATTCCGATGCAATTTCTGTGTTTTATCGTCAATGAGAAGGTCCAAGGCATACAGTAAACCTGAGGTGAAGCATCTGAATCTATAAGTAGTGTCACAGGAATGGTTCAAAACATAGACAGTAAGAGGAGTCAGTCTCTTTGTACTTAATTCTGCACTGTGCCTTTTGTATTTAATTCCGATACAATTTCTGTGTTTCATCCTCAATAAGAATGTCTTAAGGGATACAGTAAACCTGAAGTGTAGCATCGGAATTTATAACTAGTGTCACATTAATGGTTCAAAACATAGTCAGTAAGAAGAGTCAGTCTTCTTGTACTTAAGTCGGCATTGTGCCATTTCTATTTAATTCCGATGCAATTTCTGTGTTTAATCGTCAATAAGAAGGACCAAGGGATACAGTAAACCTGGAGTGAAGCATCGGAGTCTATAACTAGTGTTACAGGACTGGTTCAAAAATAGACAGTAAGAAGAGTCAGTCTTCTTGAACTTAATTCGGCATTGTGTCTTTTGTATTCAATTCCGATGCAATTTCTGTGTTTCATCGTCAATAAGAAGGTCCAAGGGATAAAGAAAAACCTGGAATGTAGCATCGGAATCCATAACTAGTGTCACAGGAAAAGTTCAAAACATAGACAGTAAGAAGAGTCAGTCTTCGTGTACTTAAGTCGGCATTTTGCCTTTTGTATTTAATTCCGATGCAATTTCTGTGTTTCATCGTCAATAAGAAGGTCCAAGGGATACAGTAAACCCGAGGTGAAGCATCGGAATCTATAACTACTGTCACAGGAATGGTTCAAAACATAGCCAGTAAGAAGATTCAGTCTTCTTGTAGTTAAGTCGGCATTGTACCTTTTCTATTTAATTCCGATGCAATTTCTGTGTTTCATCTTCAATAACAAGTTCCAAGGGATACAGTAAACCTGGAGTGAAGCATCGGAATCTACACCTAGTGTCAATGGACAGTAAGAAGAGTCAGTCTTCTTGTACTTAAGTCGGCATTGTGCCTTTTGTATTTAATTCCGATGCAATTTCTGTGTTTCATCGTCAATAAGAAGGTCCAAGGGATACAGTAAACCTGGAGTCAAGCATCGGAATCTATAACTAGTGTCAATGGTATGGTTCAAAACATAGACAGTAAGAAGAGTCAGTCTTCTTGTACTAAAGTCGGCATTGTGCCTTTTGTATTTAATTCCGATGCAATTTCTGTGTTTCATCGTCAATAAGAAGGTCAGAGGGATACACTAAACCTGAAGTGAAGCATCGGAATTCATAACTAGTGTCACAGGAATGGTTCAAAACATAGTCAGTAAAAAGAGTAAGTCTTCTTGTACTTAAGTCGGCATTGTGCCTTTTGTATTTAATTCCGATGCAATTTCTGTGTTTTATCGTCAATAAGAAGGTCCAAGGGATACAGTAAACCTGGAGGGAAACATCGGAATCTGTAACTAGTGTCACAGGAATGGTTCAAATCATAGACAGTAAGAAGAGTCAGTCTTCGTGTACTTCAGTCGGCATTTTGCCTTTTGTATTTAATTCCGATGCAATTTCTGTGTTTTATCGTCAATAAGAAGGTCCAAGGGATACAGTAAACCTGAAGTGAAGCATCGGTATCTGTAACTAGTGTCACAGGAATCGTTCAAAACATAGTCAGTAAGAAGAGTCAGTCTTCTTGCACTTAAGTCGGCATAGTGCCTTATCTATTTAATTCCGATGCAATTTCTGTGTTTCATCGTCAATAAGAAGGTCCAAGGGATACAGTAAACCTGGAGTCAAGCATCGGAATCTATAACTAGTGTCAATGGTATGGTTCAAAACATAGACAGTAAGAAGAGTCAGTCTTCTTGTACTTAAGTCGGCATTGTGCCTTTTGTATTTAATTCCGATGAAATTTCTGTGTTTCATCGTCAATAAGAAGGTCAGAGGGATACACTAAACCTGAAGTGAAGCATCGGAATTCGGAATTCATAACTAGTGTCACAGGAATGGTTCAAAACATAGTCAGAAAGGAGAGTCAGTCTTCTTGTACTTAAGTCGGCATTGTGCCTTTTGTATTAATTTCCGATGCAATTTCTGTGTTTCATCGTCAATAAGAAGGTCCAAGGGATACAGTAAACCTGGAGGGAAGCATCGGAAACCATAACTAGTGTCACAGGAATGGTTCAAATCATAGACAGTAAGAAGAGTCAGTCTTCTTGTACTTACGTCGGCATAGTGCTTTTTATATTTAATTCCGATGCAATTTGTGTGTTTCAACGTCAATAAGAACGTCCAAGGGATACAGTAAACCTGGAGTGTAGCATCGGAATCTATAACTAGTGTCACAGGAATGGTTCAAAACATAGACAGTAAGAAGAGTCAGTCTTCGTGTACTTAAGTCGGCATTTTGCCTTTTTTATTTAATTCCGATGCAATTTCTGTGTTTTATCGTCAATAAGAAGGTCCAAGGCATACAGTAAACCTGAAGTGAAGCATCGGAATCTATAAGTAGCGTCACAGGAATGGTTCAAAACATAGTCAGTAAGAAGAGTCAGTCTTCTTGTACTTAAGTCGGCATTGTACCTTTTCTATTTAATTCCGATGCAATTTCTGTGTTTCATCAACAATAACAAGGTCTAAGGGATACAGTAAACCTGAGGTGAAGCATCGGAATCTATAAGTAGCGTCACAGGAATGGTTCAAAACATAGTCAGTAAGAAGAGTCAGTCTTCTTGCAGTTAAGACGGCATTGTGCCTTTTCTATTTAATTTCGATGCAATTTCTGTGTATCATCGTCAATAAAAAGGTCCAAAAGATACAGTAAACCTGGAGTGAAGCATCGGAAACTATAACTAGTGTCACAGGAATGGTTCGAAACATAGACAGTAAGAAGAGTCAGTCTTCTTGTACTTACGTCGGCATAGTGCCTTTTCTATTTAATTCCGAGGCAATTTGTGTGTTTCATCGTCAATAAGAAGCTCCAAGGGATACAGTAAACCTGGAGTGTAGCATCGGAAACTACAACTAGTGTCACAGGAATGGTTCAAAGCGTAGACAGTAAGAAGAGTCAGTCTTCGTGTACTTAAGTTGGCATTTAGCCTTTTGTATTTAATTCCGATGCAATTTCTGTGTTTTATCGTCAATAAGAAGGTCCAAGGCATACAGTAAACCTGAGGTGAAGCATCGGAATCTATAACTAGGGTCACAGGAATGGTTCAAAACATAGTCAGTAAGAAGATTCAGTCTTCTTGTACTTAAGTCGGCATTGTACCTTTTCTATTTAATTCCGATGCAATTTCTGTGTTTCATCGCCAATAACAAAACATAGTCAGTAAGAAGATTCAGTCTTCTTGTACTTAAGTCGGCATTGTACCTTTTCTATTTAATTCCGATGCAATTTCTGTGTTTCAACGTCAATAACAAGTTCCAAGGGATACAGTAAACCTGGAGTAAAGCATCGGAATCTATAACTAGTGTCAATGGAATGGTTCAAAACATAGACAGTAAGAAGAGTCAGTCTTCTTGTACTTAAGTCGGCATTGTGAATTTGTATTTAATTCCGATGCAGTTTTTGTGTTTCATCGTCAATAAGAAGGTCCGAGGGGTACAGTAAAGATGAAGTGAAGCATCGGAATCTATAGCTAGTGTCACAGGAATGGTTCAAAACATAGTCAGTAAGAAGATTCAGTCTTCTTGTCCTTAAGTCGTCATTGTGCCTTTTGTATTTAATTCCGATGCAATTTATGTGTTTCATCATCAATAAGAAGGTCCAAGGGATACAGTAAACCTGGAGTGAAGCATCGGAATGTATAACTAGTGTCACAGGAATGGTTCAAAAAATAGACAGTAAGAAGAGTCAGTCTCCTTGTACTTAATTCTGCACTGTGCCTTTTGTATTTACTTCCGATGCAATTTCTGTGTTTCATCGTCAATTAGAAGGACCAAGGGATACAGTAAACTTGGAGTGAAGCATCGGAGTCTATAACTAGTGTCAAAGGACTGGTTCAAAAATAGACAGTAAGAAGAGGCAGTCTTCTTGAACTTAATTCGGCATTGTGCCCCCTGTATTTAATTCCGATGCAATTTCTGTGTTTCATCGTCAATAAGAAGGTCAGAGGGATACAGTAAACCTAAAGTGAAGCATCGGAATCCACAACTAGTGTCACAGGAATGGTTCAAACATAGTCAGTAAGAAGAGTTAGTCTTCTTGTACTTAAGTCGGCATTGTGCATTTTGTATTTAATTCCGATGCAATTTCTGTGTTTCATCGTCAATAGAAAAGTCCAAGGGATACAGTAAACCTGGAGGGAAGCATCGGAAACTATAACTAGTGTCACAGGAATGGTTCGAAACATAGACAGTAAGAAGAGTCAGTCTTCTTGTACTTACGTCGGCATAGTGCCTTTTCTATTTAATTCCGATGCAATTTCTGTGTTTTATCGTCAATAAGAAGGTCCAAGGCATACAGTAAAACTGAGGTGAAGCATCTGAATCTATAACTAGTGTCACAGGAATGGTTCAAAACATAGACAGTAAGAGGAGTCAGTCTCTTTGTACTTAATTCTGCACTGTGCCTTTTGTATTTAATTCCGATACAATTTCTGTGTTTCATCCTCAATAAGAATGTCCAAGGGATACAGTAAACCTGAAGTGTAGCATCGGAATTTATAACTAGTGTCACATTAATGGTTCAAAACATAGTCAGTAAGAAGAGTCAGTCTTCTTGTACTTAAGTCGGCATTGTGCCATTTCTATTTAATTCCGATGCAATTTCTGTGTTTAATCGTCAATAAGAAGGACCAAGGGATACAGTAAACCTGGAGTGAAGCATCGGAGTCTATAACTAGTGTTACAGGACTGGTTCAAAAATAGACAGTAAGAAGAGTCAGTCTTCTTGAACTTAATTCGGCATTGTGTCTTTTGTATTCAATTCCGATGCAATTTCTGTGTTTTATCGTCAATAAGAAGGTCCAAGGGATAAAGAAAAACCTGGAGTGTAGCATCGGAATCCATAACTAGTGTCACAGGAATAGTTCAAAACATAGACAGTAAGAAGAGTCAGTCTTCGTGTACTTAAGTCGGTATTTTGCCTTTTGTATTTAATTCCGATGCAATTTCTGTGTTTCATCGTCAATAAGAAGGTCCAAGGGATACAGTAAACCCGAGGTGAAGCATCGGAATCTATAACTACTGTCACAGGAATGGTTCAAAACATAGTCAGTAAGAAGATTCAGTCTTCTTGTACTTAAGTCGGCATTGTGCCATTTCTATTTAATTCCGATGCAATTTCTGTTTTTAATCTACAATAAGAAGGTCCAAGGGATACAGTAAACCTGGAGTCAAGCATCGGAATCTATAACTAGTGTCAATGGTATGGTTCAAAACATAGACAGTAAGAAGAGTCAGTCTTCTTGTACTTAAGTCGGCATTGTGCCTTTTGTATTTAATTCCGATGCAATTTCTGTGTTTCATCGTCAATAAGAAGGTCAGAGGGATACACTAAACCTGAAGTGAAGCATCGGAATTCATAACTAGTGTCACAGGAATGGTTCAAAACATAGTCAGTAAGAAGAGTTAGTCTTCTTGTACTTAAGTCGGCATTGTGCCTTTTGTATTTAATTCCGATGCAATTTCTGTGTTTTATCGTCAATAAGAAGGTCCAAGGGATACAGTAAACCTGGAGGGAAACATCGGAATCTGTAACTAGTGTCACAGGAATGGTTCAAATCATAGACAGTAAGAAGAGTCAGTCTTCGTGTACTTCAGTCGGCATTTTGCCTTTTGTATTTAATTCCGATGCAATATCTGTGTTTTATCGTCAATAAGAAGGTCCAAGGGATACAGTAAACCTGAAGTGAAGCATCGGTATCTGTAACTAGTGTCACAGGAATCGTTCAAAACATAGTCAGTAAGAAGAGTCAGTCTTCTTGCACTTAAGTCGGCATAGTGCCTTATCTATTTAATTCCGATGCAATTTCTGTGTTTCATCGTCAATAAGAAGGTCCATGGGATACAGTAAACCTGGAGTCAAGCATCGGAATCTATAACTAGTGTCAATGGTATGGTTCAAAACGTAGACAGTAAGAAGAGTCAGTCTTCTTGTACTTAAGTCGGCATTGTGCCTTTTGTATTTAATTCCGATGCAATTTCTGTGTTTCATCGTCAATAAGAAGGTCAGAGGGATACACTAAACCTGAAGTGAAGCATCGGAATTCGGAATTCATAACTAGTGTCACAGGAATGGTTCAAAACATAGTCAGAAAGGAGAGTCAGTCTTCTTGTACTTAAGTCGGCATTGTGCCTTTTGTATTAATTTCCGATGCAATTTCTGTGTTTCATCGTCAATAAGAAGGTCCAAGGGATACAGTAAACCTGGAGGGAAGCATCGGAAACCATAACTAGTGTCACAGGAATGGTTCAAATCATAGACAGTAAGAAGAGTCAGTCTTCTTGTACTTACGTCGGCATAGTGCTTTTTATATTTAATTCCGATGCATTTTGTGTGTTTCAACGTCAATAAGAACGTCCAAGGGATACAGTAAACCTGGAGTGTAGCATCGGAATCTATAACTAGTGTCACAGGAATGGTTCAAAACATAGACAGTAAGAAGAGTCAGTCTTCGTGTACTTAAGTCGGCATTTTGCCTTTTTTATTTAATTCCGATGCAATTTCTGTGTTTTATCGTCAATAAGAAGGGCCAAGGCATACAGTAAACCTGAAGTGAAGCATCGGAATCTATAAGTAGCGTCACAGGTATGGTTCAAAACATAGTCAGTAAGAAGAGTCAGTCTTCTTGTACTTAAGTCGGCATTGTACCTTTTCTATTTAATTCCGATGCAATTTCTGTGTTTCATCGTCAATAACAAGGTCTAAGGGATACAGTAAACCTGAGGTGAAGCATCGGAATCTATAAGTAGCGTCACAGGAATGGTTCAAAACATAGTCAGTAAGAAGAGTCAGTCTTCTTGTACTTAAGTCGGCATTGTACCTTTTCTATTTAATTCCGATGCAATTTCTGTGTTTCATCGTCAATAACAAGGTCCAAGGGATACAGTAAACCTGGAGTGAAGCATCGGAATCTATAACTAGTGTCAATGGAATATTTCAAAACATAGACAGTAAGAAGAGTCAGTCTCCTTGTACTTAATTCTGCACTGTGAATTTTGTATTTAATTCCGATGCAATTTCTGTGTTTCATCGTCAATAAGAATGTCCAAGGGATACAGTAAACCTGAAGTGTAGCATCGGAATTTATAACTAGTGTCACAGGAATGGTTCAAAACATAGTCAGTAAGAAGAGTCAGTCTTCTTGTACTTAAGTCGGCATTGTGCCTTTTCTATTTAATTCCGATGCAATTTCTGTGTTTAATCGTCAATAAGAAGGACCAAGGGATACAGTAAACCTGGAGTGAAGCATCGGAGTCCATAACTAGTGTCACAGGACTGGTTCTAAGATAGACATTAAGAAGAGTCAGTCTTCTAGAACTTAATTCGGCATTGTGCCTTTTGTATTCAATTCCGATGCAATTTCTGTGTTTCATCGTCAATAAGAAGGTCAGAGGGATACAGTAAACCTGAAGTGAAGCATCGGCATCCATAACTAGTGTCACAGGAATGGTTCAAAACATAGTCAGTAAGAAGAGTCAGTCTTCTTGTACTTGCCTTTTGTATTTAATTGCGATGCAATTTCTGTGTTTCATCGTCAATAAGAAGGCCCAAGGGACACAGTAAACCTGGAGGGAAGCATCGGAATCTGTAACTAGTGTCACAGGAATGGTTCAAACCATAGACTAAAAGAAGAGTCAGTCTTCGTGCACTTCAGTCGGCATTTTGCCTTTTGTATTTAATTCCGATGCAATTTTTGTGTTTCATAGTCAATACGAAGGTCCAAGGGATACAGTAAACCTGAAGTGAAGCATCGGGATCTATAACTAGTGTCACAGGAATCGTTCAAAACATAGTCAGTAAGAAGAGTCAGTCTTCTTGTACTTAAGTCGGCATAGTGTATTTTCTATTTAATTCCGATGCAATTTGTGTGTTTCATCGTCAATAAGAAGGTCCAAGGGATACAGTAAACCTGGAGTGAAGCATCGGAATCTATAACTAGTGTCAATGGTATGGTTCAAAACATGGACGGTAAGAAGAGTCAGTCTTCTTGTACTTAAGTCGGCATTGTGCCTTTTGGATTTAATTACGATGCAATGTCTGTGTTTCATCGTCATTAAGAAGGTCAGAGGGATACAGTAAACCTGAAGTGAAGCATCGGAATCTATAGCTAGTGTCACAGGAATGGTTCAAAACATAGTCAGTAAGAAGAGTCAATCTTGTTGTCCTTAAGTCGGCATTGTGCCTTTTGTATTTAATTCCGATGCAATTTCTGTGTTTCATCGTCAATAAGAAGGTCCAAGGGATGCAGTAAACCAGGAGTGAAGCATCGGAATCTATAACTAGTGTCACAGAAATGGTTCAAAACATAGACAGTAAGAAGAGTCAGTCTTCTTGTACTTAATTCGGCATTGTGCCTTTTGTATTTAATTCCGATGCAATTTCTGTGTTTCATCGTCAATAGGAACGTCCAAGGGATACAGTAAATCTGAGGTAAAGCATCGGAATCTATAACTAGTTTCACAGGAATGGTTCAAATCATAGTCAGTGAGAAGAGTCAGTCTTCTTGCACTTAAGTTGGCATTGTGCCTTTTCTATTTAATTCCGATGCAATTTCTGTGTTTCATCGTCAATAAGAAGGTCAGAGGGATACAGTAAACCTGAAGGGAAGCATCGGAATCTATAACTAGTGTCACAGGAATGATTCAAAACATAGTCAGTAAGAAGAGTCAGTCTTCTTGTAGTTAAGACGGCATTGTGCCTTTTCTATTTAATTCCGTTGCAATTTGTGTGTTTCAACGTCAATAAGAAGGTCCAAGGGATACAGTAAACCTGGAGTGTAGCATCGGAATCTACAACTAGTGTCACAGGAATGGTTCAAAGCATAGACAATGAGAAGAGTCAGTCTTCGTGTACTTAAGTCGGCATTTTGCCTTTTTTATTTAATTCCGATGCAATTTCTGTGTTTTATCGTCAATAAGAAGGTCCAAGGCATACAGTAAACTTGAGGTGAAGCATCGGAATCTATAAGTAGTGTCACAGGAATGGTTCAAAACATAGTCAGTAAGAAGAGTCAGTCTTCTTGTACTTAAGTCGGCATTGTACCTTTTCTATTTAATTCCGATGCAATTTCTGTGTTGCATCGTCAATAACAAGTTCCAAGGGATACAGTAAACCTGGAGTGAAGCATCGGAATCTATAACTAGTGTCAATGGAATGGTTCAAAACACAGACAGCAACAAGAGTCAGTATTCTTGTACTTAAGTCGGCATTGTGCCTTTTGTATTTAATTCCGATGCAGTTTCTGTGTTTCATCGTCAATAAGAAGGTCAGAGGGGTACAGTAAACCTGAAGTGAAGCATCGGAATCTATAGCTAGTGTCACAGGATTGGTTCAAAACATAGTCAGTAAGAAGAGTCAGTCTACTTGACCTTAAGTCGTCATTGTGCCTTTTGTATTCAATTCCGATGCAATTTCTGTGTTTCATCATCAATAAGAAGGTCCAAGGGATACAGTAAACCTGGAGTGAAGCATCGGAATCTATAACTAGTGTCACAGGAATGGTTCAAACCATAGACAGTAAGAAGAGTCAGTCTCCTTGTACTTAATTCTGCACTGTGCCTTTTGTATTTAATTCCGATGCAATTTCTGTGTTTCATCGTCAATACGAAGGTCCAAGGGATACAGAAAACCTGAAGTGAAGCATCGGGATCTATAACTAGTGTCACAGGAATCGTTCAAAACATAGTCAGTAAGAAGAGTCAGTCTTCTTGTACTTAAGTCGGCATAGTGTATTTTCTATTTAATTCCGATGCAATTTGTGTGTTTCATCGTCAATAAGAAGGTCCAAGGGATACAGTAAACCTGGAGTGAAGCATCGGAATCTATTACTAGTGTCAATGGTATGGTTGAAAACATGGACGGTTAGAAGAGTCAGTCTTCTTGTACTTAAGTCGGCATTGTGCCTTTTGGATTTAATTACGATGCAATGTCTGTGTTTCATCGTCATTAAGAAGGTCAGAGGGATACAGTAAACCTGAAGTGAAGCATCGGAATCTATAGCTAGTGTCACAGGAATGGTTCAAAACATAGTCAGTAAGAAGAGTCAATCTTGTTGTCCTTAAGTCGGCATTGTGCCTTTTGTATTTAATTCCGATGCAATTTCTGTGTTTCATCGTCAATAAGAAGGTCCAAGGGATGCAGTAAACCAGGAGTGAAGCATCGGAATCTATAACTAGTGTCACAGAAATGGTTCAAAACATAGACAGTAAGAAGAGTCAGTCTTCTTGTACTTAATTCGGCATTGTGCCTTTTGTATTTAATTCCGATGCAATTTCTGTGTTTCATCGTCAATAGGAACGTCCAAGGGATACAGTAAATCTGAGGTAAAGCATCGGAATCTATAACTAGTTTCACAGGAATGGTTCAAATCATAGTCAGTAAGAAGAGTCAGTCTTCTTGTACTTAAGTTGGCATTGTGCCTTTTCTATTTAATTCCGATGCAATTTCTGTGTTTCGTCGTCAATAAGAAGGTCAGAGGGATACAGTAAACCTGAGGTGAAGCATCGGAATCTATAAGTAGTGCCACAGGAATGGTTCAAAACATAGTCAGTAAGAAGAGTCAGTCTTCTTGTACTTAAGTCGGCATTGTACCTTTTCTATTTAATTCCGATGCAATTTCTGTGTTGCATCGTCAATAACAAGTTCCAAGGGATACAGTAAACCTGGAGTGAAGCATCGGAATCTATAACTAGTGTCAATGGAATGGTTCAAAACACAGACAGTAACAAGAGTCAGTCTTCTTGTACTTAAGTCGGCATTGTGCCTTTCGTATTTAATTCCGATGCAGTTTCTGTGTTTCATCGTCAATAAGAAGGTCAGAGGGGTACAGTAAACCTGAAGTGAAGCATCGGAATCTATAGCTAGTGTCACAGGATTGGTTCAAAACATAGTCAGTAAGAAGAGTCAGTCTTCTTGACCTTAAGTCGTCATTGTGCCTTTTGTATTCAATTCCGATGCAATTTCTGTGTTTCATCATCAATAAGAAGGTCCAAGGAATACAGTAAACCTTGGAGTGAAGCATCGGAATCTATAACTAGTGTCACAGGAATGGTTCAAAACATAGACAGTAAGAAGAGTCAGTCTCCTTGTACTTAATTCTGCACTGTGCCTTTTGTATTTAATTCCGATGCAATTTCTGTGTTTCATCGTCAATAAGAAGGACCAGGGGATACAGTAAACCTGGAGTGAAGCATCGGAGTCTATAACTAGTGTCAAAGGACTGGTTCAAAAATAGACAGTAAGAACAGTCAGTCTTCTTGAACTTAATTCGGCATTGTGCCTTCTGTATTTAATTCCGATGCAATTTCTGTGTTTCATCGTCAATAAGAAGGTCAGAGGGATACAGTAAACCTGAAGTGAGGCATCGGAATCCATAACCAGTAACACAGGAATGGTTCAAAACATAGTCAGTAAGAAGAGTTAGTCTTCTTGTACTTAAGTCGGCATTGTGCCTGTTGTATTTAATTCCGATGCAATTTCTGTGTTTCATCGTCAATAGGAAGGTCCAAGGGATACAGTAAACCTGGATGGGAACATCGGAATCTGTAACTAGTGTCACAGGAATGGTTCAAATCATAGACAGTAAGAAGAGTCAGTGTTCTTGTACTTAAGTCGGCATTGTGCTTTTTGTATTTAATTCCGATGCAATTTCTGTGTTTCATCGTCAATAAGAAGAACAGAGGGATACACTAAACCTGAAATGAAGGATCGGAATTCATAACTAGTGTCACAGGAATGGTTCAAAGCGTTGTCAGAAAGGAGAGTCAGTCTTCTTGTACTTAAGTCGGCATTGTGCCTTTTGTATTTAATTCCGATGGAATTTCTGTGTTTCATCGTCAATAGGAAGGTCCAAGGGATACAGTAAACCTGAGGTGAAGCATCGGAATCTATAACTAGTTTCACAGGAATGGTTCAAAACATAGTCAGTAAGAAGAGTCAGTCTTCTTGTACTTAAGTTGGCATTGTGCCTTTTCTATTTAATTCCGATGCAATTTCTGTGTTTCATCGTCAATAAGAAGGTCAGAGGGATACAGTAAACCTGGAGTCAAGCATCGGAAACTATAACTAGTGTCACAGGAATGGTTCGAAACATAGACAGTAAGAAGAGTCAGTCTTCTTGTACTTACGTCGGCATAGTGCCTTTTCTATTTAATTCCGATGCAATTTGTGTGTTTCATCGCCAATAAGAAGGTCCAAGGGATACAGTAAACCTGGAGTGTAGCATCGGAATCTATAATTAGTGTCACAGGAATGGTTCAAAGCATAGACAGTAAGAAGAGTCAGTCTTCGTGTACTTAAGTCGGCATTTTGCCTTTTGTATTTAATTCCGATGCAATTTCTGTGTTTTATCGTCACTAAGAAGGTCCAAGGCATACAGTAAACCTGAGGTGAAGCATCGGAATGTGTAACTAGTGTCACAGGAATGGTTCAAAACATAGTCAGTAAGAAGATTCAGTCTTCTTGTACTTAAGTCGGCATTGTACCTTTTCTATTTAATTCCGATGCAATTTCTGTGTTTCATCGTCAATAACAAGTTCCAAGGGATACAGTAAACCTGGAGTGAAGCATCGGAATCTATAACTAGTGTCAATGGAATGGTTCAAAACATAGACAGTAAGAAGAGTCAGTCTTCTTGTACTTAAGTCGGCATTGTGCCTTTTGTATTTAATTCCGATGCAGTTTCTGTGTTTCATCGTCAATAAGAAGGTCAGAGGGGTACAGTAAACCTGAAGTGAAACATCGGAATCTATAGCTAGTGTCACAGGAATGGTTCAAAACATAGTCAGTAAGAAGATTCAGTCTTCTTGTCCTTAAGTCGTCATTGTGCCTTTTGTATTTAATTCCGATGCAATTTCTGTGTTTCATCGTCAATAAGAAGGTCAGAGGGATACAGTAAACCTGGAGGCAAACATCGGAATCTGTAACTAGTGTCACAGGAATGGTTCAAAACATAGACAGTAAGAAGAGTCAGTCTCCTTGTATTTAATTCTGCACTGTGCCTTTTGTATTTAATTCCGATGCAATTTCTGTGTTTCATCGTCAATAAGAAGGACCAAGGGATACAGTAAACCTGGAGTGAAGCATCGGAGTCTATAACTAGTGTCAAAGGGCTGGTTCAAAAATAGACAGTAAGAAGAGGCAGTCTTCTTGAACTTAATTCGGCATTGTGTCCTCTGTATTTAATTCCGATGCAATTTCTGTGTTTCATCGTCAATAAGAAGGTCAGAGGGATACAGTAAACCTGAAGTGAAGCATCGGAATCCATAACTAGTGTCACAGGAATGGTTCAAAACATAGTCAGTAAGAAGAGTTAGTCTTCTTGTACTTAAGTCGGCATTGTGCATTTTGTATTTAATTCTGATGCAATTTCTGTGTTTCATCGTCAATAGAAAGGTCCAAGGGATACAGTAAACCTGGAGGCAAACATCGGAATCTGTAACTAGTGTCACAGGAATGGTTCAAATCATAGACAGTAAGAAGAGTCAGTCTTCGTGTACTTCAGTCGGCATCTTGCCTTTTGTATTTAATTCCGATGCAATTTCTGTGTTTCATCGTCAATAAGAAGGTCCAAGGGATACAGTAAACCTGAAGTGAAGCATCGGGATCTGTAACTAGTGTCACAGGAATCGTTCAAAACATAGTCAGTAAGAAGAGTAAGTCTTCTTGTACGTAAGTCGGCATAGTGCCTTATCTATTTAATTCCGATGCAATTTGTGTGTTTCATCGTCAATAAGAAGGTCCAAGAGATACAGTAAACCTGGAGTCAAGCATCGGAATACATAACTAGTGTCAATGGTATGGTTCAAAACATAGACAGTAAGAAGAGTCAGTGTTCTTGTAGTTAAGTCGGCATTGTGCCGTTTGTATTTAATTCCGATGCAATTTCTGTGTTTCATCGTCAATAAGAAGGTCAGAGGGATACAGTAAACCTGAGGTGAAGCATCGGAATCTATAACTAGTGTCACAGGAATGGTTCAAAACATAGACAGTGAGAAGAGTGAGTCTCCTTGTACTTAATTCTGCACTGTGCCTTTTGTATTTAATTCCGATGCAATTTCTGTGTTTCATTGTCAATAAGAAGGACCAGGGGATACAGTAAACCTGGAGTGAAGCATCGGAGTCTATAACTAGTGTCAAAGGACTGGTTCAAAAATAGACAGTAAAAACAGTCAGTCTTCTTGAACTTAATTCGGCATTGTGCCTTCTGTATTTAATTCCGATGCAATTTCTGTGTTTCATCGTCAATAAGAAGTTCAGAGGGATACAGTAAACCTGAAGTGAAGCATCGGAATCCATAACCAGTAACACAGGAATGGTTCAAAACATAGTCAGTAAGAAGAGTTAGTCTTCTTGTACTTAAGTCGGCATTGTGCCTGTTGTATTTAATTCCGATGCAATTTCTGTGTTTCATCGTCAATAGGAAGGTCCAAGGGATACAGTAAACCTGGATGGAAACATCGGAATCTGTAACTAGTGTCACAGGAATGGTTCAAATCATAGACAGTAAGAAGAGTCAGTGTTCTTGTACTTAAGTCGGCATTGTGCCTTTTGTATTTAATTCCGATGCAATTTCTGTGTTTCATCGTCAATAAGAAGGTCAGAGGGATACACTAAACCTGAAATGAAGGATCGGAATTCATAACTAGTGTCACAGGAATGGTTCAAAGCATTGTCAGAAAGGAGAGTCAGTCTTCTTGTACTTAAGTCGGCATTGTGCCTTTTGTATTTAATTCCGATGGAATTTCTGTGTTTCATCGTCAATAGGAAGGTCCAAGGGATACAGTAAACCTGAGGTGAAGCATCGGAATCTATAACTAGTTTCACAGGAATGGTTCAAATCATAGTCAGTAAGAAGAGTCAGTCGTCTTGTACTTAAGTTGGCATTGTGCCTTTTCTATTTAATTCCGATGCAATTTCTGTGTTTCATCGTCAATAAGAAGGTCAGAGGGATACAGTAATCCTGAAGGGAAGCATCGGAATCTATAACTAGTGTCACAGGAATGGTTCAAAACATAGTCAGTAAGAAGAGTCAGTCTTCTTGCAGTTAAGACGGCATTGTGCCTTTTCTATTTAATTTCGATGCAATTTCTGTGTTTCATCGTCAATAAGAAGGTCCAAGGGATACAGTAAACCTGAAGTCAAGCATCGGAAACCATAACTAGTGTCACAGGAATGGTTCGAAACATAGACAGTAAGAAGAGTCAGTCTTCTTGTACTTACGTCGGCATAGTGCCTTTTCTATTTAATTCCGATGCAATTTGTGTGTTTCATCGTCAATAAGAAGGTCCAAGGGATACAGTAAACCTGGAGTGTAGCATCGGAATCTATAACTAGTGTCACAGGAATGGTTCAAAACATAGACAGTAAGAAGAGTCAGTCTTCGTGTACTTAAGTCGGCATTTTGCCTTTTGTATTTAATTCCGATGCAATTTCTGTGTTTTATCGTCAATAAGAAGGTCCAAGGCATACAGTAAACCTGAGGGGAAGCATCGGAATGTGTAACTAGTGTCACAGGAATGGTTCAAAACATAGTCAGTAAGAAGATTCAGTCTTCTTGTACTTAAGTCGGCATTGTACCTTTTCTATTTAATTCCGATGCAATTTCTGTGTTTCATCGTCAATAACAAGTTCCAAGGGATACAGTAAACCTGGAGTGAAGCATCGGAATCTATAACTAGTGTCACAGGATTGGTCCAAAACATAGTCAGTAAGAAGAGTTAGTCTTCTTGTACTTAAGTCGGCATTGTGCATTTTGTATTTAATTCTGATGCAATTTCTGTGTTTCATCGTCAATAGAAAGGTCCAAGGGATACAGTAAACCTGGAGGCAAACATCGGAATCTGTAACTAGTGTCACAGGAATGGTTCAAATCATAGACAGTAAGAAGAGTCAGTCTTCGTGTACTTCAGTCGGCATCTTGCCTTTTGTATTTAATTCCGATGCAATTTCTGTGTTTCATCGTCAATAAGAAGGTCCAAGGGATACACTAAACCTGAAATGAAGGATCGGAATTCATAACTAGTGTCACAGGAATGGTTCAAAGCATTGTCAGAAAGGAGAGTCAGTCTTCTTGTACTTAAGTCGGCATTGTGCCTTTTGTATTTAATTCCGATGGAATTTCTGTGTTTCATCGTCAATAGGAAGGTCCAAGGGATACAGTAAACCTGAGGTGAAGCATCGGAATCTATAACTAGTTTCACAGGAATGGTTCAAAACATAGTCAGTAAGAAGAGTCAGTCGTCTTGTACTTAAGTTGGCATTGTGCCTTTTCTATTTAATTCCGATGCAATTTCTGTGTTTCATCGTCAATAAGAAGGTCAGAGGGATACAGTAATCCTGAAGGGAAGCATCGGAATCTATAACTAGTGTCACAGGAATGGTTCAAAACATAGTCAGTAAGAAGAGTCAGTCTTCTTGCAGTTAAGACGGCATTGTGCCTTTTCTATTTAATTTCGATGCAATTTCTGTGTTTCATCGTCAATAAGAAGGTCCAAGGGATACAGTAAACCTGGAGTCAAGCATCGGAAACCATAACTAGTGTCACAGGAATGGTTCGAAACATAGACAGTAAGAAGAGTCAGTCTTCTTGTACTTACGTCGGCATAGTGCCTTTTCTATTTAATTCCGATGCAATTTGTGTGTTTCATCGTCAATAAGAAGGTCCAAGGGATACAGTAAACCTGGAGTGTAGCATCGGAATCTATAACTAGTGTCACAGGAATGGTTCAAAGCATAGACAGTAAGAAGAGTCAGTCTTCGTGTACTTAAGTCGGCATTTTGCCTTTTGTATTTAATTCCGATGCAATTTCTGTGTTTTATCGTCAATAAGAAGGTCCAAGGCATACAGTAAACCTGAGGGGAAGCATCGGAATGTGTAACTAGTGTCACAGGAATGGTTCAAAACATAGTCAGTAAGAAGATTCAGTCTTCTTGTACTTAAGTCGGCATTGTACCTTTTCTATTTAATTCCGATGCAATTTCTGTGTTTCATCGTCAATAACAAGTTCCAAGGGATACAGTAAACCTGGAGTGAAGCATCGGAATCTATAACTAGTGTCAATGGAATGGTTCAAAACATAGACAGTAAGAATAGTCAGTCTTCTTGTACTTAAGTCGGCATTGTGCCTTTTGTATTTAATTCCGATGCAGTTTCTGTGTTTCATCGTCAATAAGAAGGTCAGAGGGGTACAGTAAACCTGAAGTGAAGCATCGGAATCTATTGCTAGTGTCACAGGAATGGTTCAAAACATAGTCAGTAAGAAGATTCAGTCTTCTTGTCCTTAAGTCGTCAGTGTGCCTTTTGTATTTAATTCCGATGCAATTTCTGTGTTTCATCGTCAATAAGAAGGTCAGAGGGATACAGTAAACCTGGAGGCAAACATCGGAATCTGTAACTAGTGTCACAGGAATGGTTCAAACCATAGACAGTAAGAAGAGTCAGTCTCCTTGTATTTAATTCTGCACTGTGCCTTTTGTATTTAATTCCGATGCAATTTCTGTGTTTCATCGTCAATAAGAAGGACCAAGGGATACAGTAAACCTGGAGTGAAGCATCGGAGTCTATAACTAGTGTCAAAGGACTGGTTCAAAAATAGACAGTAAGAAGAGGCAGTCTTCTTGAACTTAATTCGGCATTGTGCCCTCTGTATTTAATTCCGATGCTATTTCTGTGTTTCATCGTCAATAAGAAGGTCAGAGGGATACAGTAAACCTGAAGTGAAGCATCGGAATCCATAACTAGTGTCACAGGAATGGTTCAAAACATAGTCAGTAAGAAGAGTTAGTCTTCTTGTACCTAAGTCGGCATTGTGCATTTTGTATTTAATTCCGATGCAATTTCTGTGTTTCATCGTCAATAGGAAGGTCAGAGGGATACAGTAATCCTGAAGGGAAGCATCGGAATCTATAACTAGTGTCACAGGAATGGTTCAAAACATAGACAGTAAGAAGAGTCAGTGTTCTTGTAGTTAAGTCGGCATTGTGCCTTTTCTATTTAATTTCAATGAAATTTCTGTGTTTCATCGTCAATAAGAAGGTCCAAGGGATACAGTAAACCTGGAGTGAAGCATCGGAAACTATAACTAGTGCCACAGGAATGGTTCGAAACATAGACAGTAAGAAGAGTCAGACTTCTTGTACTTACGTCAGCATAGTGCCTTTTCTATTTAATTCCGATGCAATTTGTGTGTTTCATCGTCAATAAGGAGGTCCAAGGGATACAGTAAACCTGGAGTGTAGCATCGGAATCTATAACTAGTGTCATAGGAATGGTTCAAAGCATAGACAGTAAGAAGAGTCAGTCTTCGTGTACTTAAGTCGGCATTTTGCCTTTTGTATTTAATTCCGATGCAATTTCTGTCTTTTATCGTCAATAAGAAGGTCCAAGGCATACAGTAAACTTGAGGTGAAGCATCTGAATCTATAACTAGTGTCACAGGAATGGTTCAAAACATAGACAGTAAGAAGAGTCAGTCTCCTTGTACTTAATTCTGCACTGTGCCTTTTGTATTTAATTCCGATACAATTTCTGTGTTTCATCCTCAATAAGAACGTCCAAGGGATACAGTGAACCTGAAGTGTAGCATCGGAATTTATAACTAGTGTCACAGGAATGGTTCAAAACATAGTCAGTAACAAGAGTCAGTCTTCTTGTACTTAAGTCGGCATTGTGCCATTTCTATTTAATTCCGATGCAATTTCTGTGTTTAATCGTCAATACGAAGGACCAAGGGATACAGTAAACCTGGAGGCAAACATCGGAATCTGTAACTAGTGTCACAGGAATGGTTCAAATCATAGACAGTAAGAAGAGTCAGTCTTCGTGTACTTCAGTCGGCATTTTGCCTTTTGTATTTAATTCCGATGCAATTTCTGTGTTTCATTGTCAATAAGAAGGTCCAAGGGATACAGTAAACCTGAAGTGAAGCATCGGGATCTGTAACTAGTGTCACAGGAATCGTTCAAAACATAGTCAGTAAGAAGAGTCAGTCTTCTTGTACGTAAGTCGGCATAGTGCCTTATCTATTTAATTCCGATGCAATTTGTGTGTTTCATCGTCAATAAGAAGGTTCAAGGGATACAGTTAACCTGGAGTCAAGCATCGGAATCTATAACTAGTGTCAATGGTATGGTTCAAAACATAGACAGTAAGAAGAGTCAGTGTTCTTGTAGTTAAGTCGGTATTGTGCCGTTTGTATTTAATTCCGATGCAATTTCTGTGTTTCATCGTCAATAAGAAGGTCAGAGGGATACACTAAACCTGAAATGAAGCATCGGAATTCATAACTAGTGTCACAGGAATGGATCAAAGCATAGTCAGAAAGGAGAGTCAGTCTTCATGTACTCAATTCGGCATTGTGCCTTTTGTATTTCATTCCGATGGTATTTCTGTGTTTCATCGTCAATAGGAAGGTCCAAGGGATACAGTAAACCTGAGGTGAAGCATCGGAATCTATAACTAGTTTCACAGGAATGGTTCAAAACATAGTCAGTAAGAAGAGTCAGACTTCTTGTACTAAGTTGGCATTGTGCCTTTTCTATTTAATTCCGATGCAATTTCTGTGTTTCATCGTCAATAGGAAGGTCAGAGGGATACAGTAATCCTGAAGGGAAGCATCGGAATCAATAACTAGTGTCACAGGAATGGTTCAAACATAGTGAGTAAGAAGAGTCAGTCTTCTTGTAGTTAAGACGGCATTGTGCCTTTTCTATTTAATTTCGATGCAATTTCTGTGTTTCATCGTCAATAAGAAGGTCCAAGGGATACAGTAAACCTGGAGTGAAGCATCGGAAACTATAACTAGTGTCACAGGAATGGTTCGAAACATAGACAGTAAGAAGAGTCAGTCTTCTTGTACTTACGTCGGCATAGTGCCTTTTCTATTTAATTGCGATGCAATTTGTGTGTTTCATCGTCAATAAGGAGGTCCAAGGGATACAGTAAACCGGGAGTGTAGCATCGGAATCTATAACTAGTGTCACAGGAATGGTTCAAAACATAGACAGTAAGAAGAGTCAGTCTTCGTGTACTTAAGTCGGCATTTTGCCTTTTGTATTTAATTCCGATGCAATTTCTGTGTTTTATCGTCAATAAGAAGGTCCAAGGCATACAGTAAACCTGAGGTGAAGCATCTGCATCTATAACTAGTGTCACAGGAATGGTTCAAAACATAGACAGTAAGAAGAGTCAGTCTCCTTGTACTTAATTCTGCACTGTGCCTTTTGTATTTAATTCCGATACAATTTCTGTGTTTCATCCTCAATAAGAATGTCCAAGGGATACAGTGAACCTGAAGTGTAGCATCGGAATTTATAACTAGTGTCACAGGAATGGTTCAAAACATAGTAAGTAAGAAGAGTCAGTCTTCTTGTACTTAAGTCGGCATTGTGCCATTTCTTATTAATTCCGATGCAATTTCTGTGTTTAATCGTCATTAAGAAGGACCAAGGGATACAGTAAACCTGGAGTGAAGCATCGGAGTCTATAACTAGTGTTACAGGACTGGTTCAAAAATAGACAGTAAGAAGAGTCAGTCTTCTTGAACTTAATTCGGCATTGTGCCTTTTGTATTCAATTCCGATACAATTTCTGTGTTTCATCGTCAATAAGAAGGTCCAAGGGATGCAGTTAACCTGGAGTGTAGCATCGGAATCCATAACTAGTGTCACAGGAATAGTTCAAAACATAGACAGTAAGAAGAGTCAGTCTTCGTGTACTTAAGTCGGCATTTTGCCTTTTGTATTTAATTCCGATGCAATTTCTGTGTTTCATCGTCAATACGAAGGTCCAAGGGATACAGTAAACCTGAAGTGAAGCGTCGGGATCTGTAACTAGTGTCACAGGACTCGTTCAAAACATAGTCAGTAAGAAGAGTCAGTCTTCTTGTACTTAAGTCGGCATAGTGCCTTATCTATTTAATTCCGATGCAATTTCTGTGTTTCATCGTCAATAACAAGTACCAAGGGATACAATAAACCTGGAGTGAAGCATCGGAATCTATAACTAGTGTCACAGGAATGGTTCAAAACATAGTCAGTAAGAAGAGTCAGTCTTCTTGTCCTTAAGTCGTCATTGTGCCTTTTGTATTTAATTCCGATGCAGTTTCTGTGTTTCATCGTCAACAAGAAGGTCAGAGGGGTACAGTAAACCTGAAGTGAAGCATCGGAATCTATAGCTAGTGTCACAGGAATGGTTCAAAACATAGTCAGTAAGAAGAGTCAGTCTTCTTGTCCTTAAGTCGTCATTGTGCCTTTTGTTTTTAATTCCGATGCAATTTCTGTGTTTCATCATCAATAAGAAGGTCCAAGGGATACAGTAAACTTGGAGTGAAGCATCGGAAACTATAACTAGTGTCACAGGAATGGTTCAAAACATAGACAGTAAGAAGAGTCAGTCTCCTTGTACTTAATTCTGCACTGTGCCTTTTGTATTTAATTCCGATGCAATTTCTGTGTTTCATCGTCAATAAGAAGGACCAAGGGATACAGTAAACGTGGAGTGAAGCATCGGAGTCTATAACTAGTGTCAAAGGACTGGTTCAAAAATAGACAGTAAGAAGAGTCAATCTTCTTGAACTTAATTCGGCATTGTGCCTTCTGTATTTAATTCCGATGCAAATTCTGTGTTTCATCGTCAATAAGAAGGTCAGAGGGATACAGTAAACCTGAAGTGAAGCATCGGAATCCATAACTAGTGTCACAGGAATGGTTCAAAACATAGTCAGTAAGAAGAGTTAGTCTTCTTGTACTTAAGTCGGCATTGTGCCTTTTGTATTTAATTCCGATGTAATTTCTGTGTTTTATCGTCAATAAGAAGGTGCAAGGGATACAGTAAACCTGGAGGGAAACATCGGAATCTGTAACTAGTGTCACAGGAATGGGTCAAATCATAGACAGTAAGAAGAGTCAGTCTTCGTGTACTTCAGTCGGCATTTTGCCTTTTGTATTTAATTCCGATGCAATTTCTGTGTTTCATCGTCAATAAGAAGATCCAAGGGAGACAGTAAACCTGAAGTGAAGCATCGGGATCTGTAACTAGTGTCACAGGAATCGTTCAAAACATAGTCAGTAAGAAGAGTCAGTCTTCTTGTACTTAAGTCGGCATAGTGCCTTATCTATTTAATTCCGATGCAATTTCTGTGTTTCATCGTCAATAAGAAGGTCCAAGGGATACAGTAAACCTGGAGTCAAGCATCGGAATCTATAACTAGAGTCAATGGCATGGTTCAAAACATAGACAGTAAGAAGAGTCAGTCTTCTCGTACTTAAGTCGGCATTGTACCTTTTGTATTTAATTCCGTTGCAATTTCTGTGTTTCATCGTCAATAAGAAGGTCAGAGGGATACACTGAACCTGAAGCGAAGCATCGGAATTCAAACTAGAGTCACAGGAATGGTTCAAAGCATAGTCAGATAGGAGAGTCAGTCTTCTTGTACTTAAGTCGGCATTGTGCCTTTTGTATTTAATTCCGATGCAATTTCTGTGTTTCATCGTCAATAGGAACGTCCAAGGGATACAGTAAATCTGAGGTGAAGCATCGGAATCTATAGCTAGTGTCACAGGTATGGTTCAAAACATAGTCAGTAAGAAGAGTCAATCTTGTTGTCCTTAAGTCGGCATTGTGCCTTTTGTATTTAATTCCGATGCAATTTCTGTGTTTCATCGTCAATAGGAACGTCCAAGGGTTACAGTAAATCTGAGGTGAAGCATCGGAATCTATAACTCGTTTCACAGGTATGGTTCAAATCATAGTCAGTAAGAAGAGTCAGTCTTCTTGTACTTAAGTTGGCATTGTGCCTTTTCTATTTAATTCCGATGCAATTTCTGTGTTTCATCGTCAATAAGAAGGTCAGAGGGATACAGTAATCCTGAAGGGAAGCATCGGAATCTATAACTAGTGTCAGAGGAATGGTTCAAAACATAGTCAGTAAGAAGAGTCAGTCTTCTTGTAGTTAAGACGGCATTGTGCCTTTTCTATTTAATTCCGATGCAATTTCTGTGTTTCATCGTCAATAAGAAGGTCCAAGGGATACAGTAAACCTGGAGTGAAGCATCGGAAACTATAACTAGTGTCACAGGAATGGTTCAAAACATAGACAGTAAGAAGAGTCAGTCTTCTTGTACTTACGTCGGCATAGTGCCTTTTCTATTTAATTCCGATGCAATTTGTGTGTTTCAACGTCAATAAGAAGATCCAAGGGTTACAGTAAACCTGGAGTGTAGCATCGGAATCTATAACTAGTGTCACAGGAATGGTTCAAAACATAGACAGTAAGAAGAGTCAGTCTTCGTGTACTTATGTCGGCATTTTGCCTTTTTTATTTAATTCCGATGCAATTTCTGTGTTTTATCGTCAATAAGAAAGTCCAAGGCATACAGTAAACCTGAGGTGAAGCATCGGAATCTATAAGTAGTGTCACAGGAATGGTTCAAAACATAGTCAGTAAGAAGAGTCAGTCTTCTTGTACTTAAGTCGGCATTGTACCTTTTCTATTTAATTCCGTTGCAATTTCTGTGTTTCATCGTCAATAAGAAGGTCCAAGGGATACAGTAAACCTGGAGTGAAGCATCGGAAACTATAACTAGTGCCACAGGAATGGTTCGAAACATAGACAGTAAGAAGAGTCAGACTTCTTGTACTTACGTCAGCATAGTGCCTTTTCTATTTAATTCCGATGCAATTTGTGTGTTTCATCGTCAATAAGGAGGTCCAAGGGATACAGTAAACCTGGAGTGTAGCATCGGAATCTATAACTAGTGTCATAGGAATGGTTCAAAGCATAGACAGTAAGAAGAGTCAGTCTTCGTGTACTTAAGTCGGCATTTTGCCTTTTGTATTTAATTCCGATGCAATTTCTGTCTTTTATCGTCAATAAGAAGGTCCAAGGCATACAGTAAACCTGAGGTGAAGCATCTGAATCTATAACTAGTGTCACAGGAATGGTTCAAAACATAGACAGTAAGAAGAGTCAGTCTCCTTGTACTTAATTCTGCACTGTGCCTTTTGTATTTAATTCCGATACAATTTCTGTGTTTCATCCTCAATAAGAACGTCCAAGGGATACAGTGAACCTGAAGTGTAGCATCGGAATTTATAACTAGTGTCACAGGAATGGTTCAAAACATAGTCAGTAACAAGAGTCAGTCTTCTTGTACTTAAGTCGGCATTGTGCCATTTCTATTTAATTCCGATGCAATTTCTGTGTTTAATCGTCAATAAGAAGGACCAAGGGATACAGTAAACCTGGAGGCAAACATCGGAATCTGTAACTAGTGTCACAGGAATGGTTCAAATCATAGACAGTAAGAAGAGTCAGTCTTCGTGTACTTCAGTCGGCATTTTGCCTTTTGTATTTAATTCCGATGCAATTTCTGTGTTTCATTGTCAATAAGAAGGTCCAAGGGATACAGTAAACCTGAAGTGAAGCATCGGGATCTGTAACTAGTGTCACAGGAATCGTTCAAAACATAGTCAGTAAGAAGAGTCAGTCTTCTTGTACGTAAATCGGCATAGTGCCTTATCTATTTAATTCCGATGCAATTTGTGTGTTTCATCGTCAATTAGAAGGTTCAAGGGATACAGTTAACCTGGAGTCAAGCATCGGAATCTATAACTAGTGTCAATGGTATGGTTCAAAACATAGACAGTAAGAAGAGTCAGTGTTCTTGTAGTTAAGTCGGTATTGTGCCGTTTGTATTTAATTCCGATGCAATTTCTGTGTTTCATCGTCAATAAGAAGGTCAGAGGGATACACTAAACCTGAAATGAAGCATCGGAATTCATAACTAGTGTCACAGGATTGGATCAAAGCATAGTCAGAAAGGAGAGTCAGTCTTCATGTACTCAATTCGGCATTGTGCCTTTTGTATTTCATTCCGATGGTATTTCTGTGTTTCATCGTCAATAGGAAGGTCCAAGGGATACAGTAAACCTGAGGTGAAGCATCGGAATCTATAACTAGTTTCACAGGAATGGTTCAAAACATAGTCAGTAAGAAGAGTCAGACTTCTTGTACTTAAGTTGGCATTGTGCCTTTTCTATTTAATTCCGATGCAATTTCTGTGTTTCATCGTCAATAGGAAGGTCAGAGGGATACAGTAATCCTGAAGGGAAGCATCGGAATCAATAACTAGTGTCACAGGAATGGTTCAAACATAGTGAGTAAGAAGAGTCAGTCTTCTTGTAGTTAAGACGGCATTGTGCCTTTTCTATTTAATTTCGATGCAATTTCTGTGTTTCATCGTCAATAAGAAGGTCCAAGGGATACAGTAAACCTGGAGTGAAGCATCGGAAACTATAACTAGTGTCACAGGAATGGTTCGAAACATAGACAGTAAGAAGAGTCAGTCTTCTTGTACTTACGTCGGCATAGTGCCTTTTCTATTTAATTGCGATGCAATTTGTGTGTTTCATCGTCAATAAGGAGGTCCAAGGGATACAGTAAACCGGGAGTGTAGCATCGGAATCTATAACTAGTGTCACAGGAATGGTTCAAAGCATAGACAGTAAGAAGAGTCAGTCTTCGTGTACTTAAGTCGGCATTTTGCCTTTTGTATTTAATTCCGATGCAATTTCTGTGTTTTATCGTCAATAAGAAGGTCCAAGGCATACAGTAAACCTGAGGTGAAGCATCTGCATCTATAACTAGTGTCACAGGAATGGTTCAAAACATAGACAGTAAGAAGAGTCAGTCTCCTTGTACTTAATTCTGCACTGTGCCTTTTGTATTTAATTCCGATACAATTTCTGTGTTTCATCCTCAATAAGAATGTCCAAGGGATACAGTGAACCTGAAGTGTAGCATCGGAATTTATAACTAGTGTCACAGGAATGGTTCAAAACATAGTAAGTAAGAAGAGTCAGTCTTCTTGTACTTAAGTCGGCATTGTGCCATTTCTTATTAATTCCGATGCAATTTCTGTGTTTAATCGTCATTAAGAAGGACCAAGGGATACAGTAAACCTGGAGTGAAGCATCGGAGTCTATAACTAGTGTTACAGGACTGGTTCAAAAATAGACAGTAAGAAGAGTCAGTCTTCTTGAACTTAATTCGGCATTGTGCCTTTTGTATTCAATTCCGATACAATTTCTGTGTTTCATCGTCAATAAGAAGGTCCAAGGGATGCAGTTAACCTGGAGTGTAGCATCGGAATCCATAACTAGTGTCACAGGAATAGTTCAAAACATAGACAGTAAGAAGAGTCAGTCTTCGTGTACTTAAGTCGGCATTTTGCCTTTTGTATTTAATTCCGATGCAATTTCTGTGTTTCATCGTCAATACGAAGGTCCAAGGGATACAGTAAACCTGAAGTGAAGCGTCGGGATCTGTAACTAGTGTCACAGGACTCGTTCAAAACATAGTCAGTAAGAAGAGTCAGTCTTCTTGTACTTAAGTCGGCATAGTGCCTTATCTATTTAATTCCGATGCAATTTCTGTGTTTCATCGTCAATAACAAGTACCAAGGGATACAATAAACCTGGAGTGAAGCATCGGAATCTATAACTAGTGTCACAGGAATGGTTCAAAACATAGTCAGTAAGAAGAGTCAGTCTTCTTGTCCTTAAGTCGTCATTGTGCCTTTTGTATTTAATTCCGATGCAGTTTCTGTGTTTCATCGTCAACAAGAAGGTCAGAGGGGTACAGTAAACCTGAAGTGAAGCATCGGAATCTATAGCTAGTGTCACAGGAATGGTTCAAAACATAGTCAGTAAGAAGAGTCAGTCTTCTTGTCCTTAAGTCGTCATTGTGCCTTTTGTTTTTAATTCCGATGCAGTTTCTGTGTTTCATCATCAATAAGAAGGTCCAAGGGATACAGTAAACTTGGAGTGAAGCATCGGAAACTATAACTAGTGTCACAGGAATGGTTCAAAACATAGACAGTAAGAAGAGTCAGTCTCCTTGTACTTAATTCTAAACTGTGCCTTTTGTATTTAATTCCGATGCAATTTCTGTGTTTCATCGTCAATAAGAAGGACCAAGGGATACAGTAAACGTGGAGTGAAGCATCGGAGTCTATAACTAGTGTCAAAGGACTGGTTCAAAAATAGACAGTAAGAAGAGTCAATCTTCTTGAACTTAATTCGGCATTGTGCCTTCTGTATTTAATTCCGATGCAAATTCAGTGTTTCATCGTCAATAAGAAGGTCAGAGGGATACAGTAAACCTGAAGTGAAGCATCGGAATCCATAACTAGTGTCACAGGAATGGTTCAAAACATAGTCAGTAAGAAGAGTTAGTCTTCTTGTACTTAAGTCGGCATTGTGCCTTTTGTATTTAATTCCGATGTAATTTCTGTGTTTTATCGTCAATAAGAAGGTGCAAGGGATACAGTAAACCTGGAGGGAAACATCGGAATCTGTAACTAGTGTCACAGGAATGGGTCAAATCATAGACAGTAAGAAGAGTCAGTCTTCGTGTACTTCAGTCGGCATTTTGCCTTTTGTATTTAATTCCGATGCAATTTCTGTGTTTCATCGTCAATAAGAAGATCCAAGGGATACAGTAAACCTGAAGTGAAGCATCGGGATCTGTAACTAGTGTCACAGGAATCGTTCAAAACATAGTCAGTAAGAAGAGTCAGTCTTCTTGTACTTAAGTCGGCATAGTGCCTTATCTATTTAATTCCGATGCAATTTCTGTGTTTCATCGTCAATAAGAAGGTCCAAGGGATACAGTAAACCTGGAGTCAAGCATCGGAATCTATAACTAGAGTCAATGGCATGGTTCAAAACATAGACAGTAAGAAGAGTCAGTCTTCTCGTACTTAAGTCGGCATTGTACCTTTTGTATTTAATTCCGTTGCAATTTCTGTGTTTCATCGTCAATAAGAAGGTCAGAGGGATACACTGAACCTGAAGCGAAGCATCGGAATTCAAACTAGAGTCACAGGAATGGTTCAAAGCATAGTCAGATAGGAGAGTCAGTCTTCTTGTACTTAAGTCGGCATTGTGCCTTTTGTATTTAATTCCGATGCAATTTCTGTGTTTCATCGTCAATAGGAACGTCCAAGGGATACAGTAAATCTGAGGTGAAGCATCGGAATCTATAGCTAGTGTCACAGGTATGGTTCAAAACATAGTCAGTAAGAAGAGTCAATCTTGTTGTCCTTAAGTCGGCATTGTGCCTTTTGTATTTAATTCCGATGCAATTTCTGTGTTTCATCGTCAATAGGAACGTCCAAGGGATACAGTAAATCTGAGGTGAAGCATCGGAATCTATAACTCGTTTCACAGGTATGGTTCAAATCATAGTCAGTAAGAAGAGTCAGTCTTCTTGTACTTAAGTTGGCATTGTGCCTTTTCTATTTAATTCCGATGCAATTTCTGTGTTTCATCGTCAATACGAAGGTCAGAGGGATACAGTAATCCTGAAGGGAAGCATCGGAATCTATAACTAGTGTCAGAGGAATGGTTCAAAACATAGTCAGTAAGAAGAGTCAGTCTTCTTGTAGTTAAGACGGCATTGTGCCTTTTCTATTTAATTCCGATGCAATTTCTGTGTTTCATCGTCAATAAGAAGGTCCAAGGGATACAGTAAACCTGGAGTGAAGCATCGGAAACTATAACTAGTGTCACAGGAATGGTTCAAAACATAGACAGTAAGAAGAGTCAGTCTTCTTGTACTTACGTCGGCATAGTGCCTTTTCTATTTAATTCCGATGCAATTTGTGTGTTTCAACGTCAATAAGAAGATCCAAGGGTTACAGTAAACCTGGAGTGTAGCATCGGAATCTATAACTAGTGTCACAGGAATGGTTCAAAACATAGACAGTAAGAAGAGTCAGTCTTCGTGTACTTATGTCGGCATTTTGCCTTTTTTATTTAATTCCGATGCAATTTCTGTGTTTTATCGTCAATAAGAAAGTCCAAGGCATACAGTAAACCTGAGGTGAAGCATCGGAATCTATAAGTAGTGTCACAGGAATGGTTCAAAACATAGTCAGTAAGAAGAGTCAGTCTTCTTGTACTTAAGTCGGCATTGTACCTTTTCTATTTAATTCCGATGCAATTTCTGTGTTTCATCGTCAATAACAAGGTCCAAGGGATACAGTAAACCTGGAGTGAAGCATTGGAATCTATAACTAGTGTGAATGGAATATTTCAAAGCATAGACAGTAAGAAGAGTCAGTCTCCTTTTACTTAATTCTGCACTGTGCCTTTTGTATTTAATTCCGATGCAATTTCTGTGTTTCATCGTCAATAAGAAGGTCCAAGGGACACAGTAAACCTGGAGCGAAGCATCGGAATCTGTAACTAGTGTCACAGGAATGGTTCAAATCATAGACTGTAAGAAGAGTCAGTCTTCGTGCACTTCAGTCGGCATTTTGCCTTTTGTATTTAATTCCGATGCAATTTTTGTGTTTCATAGTCAATAAGAAGGTCCAAGGGATACAGTAAACCTGAAGTGAAGCATCGGGATCTATAACTAGTGTCACAGGAATCGTTCAAAACATAGTCAGTAAGAAGAGCCAGTCTTCTTGTACTTAAGTCGGCATAGTGCCTTTTCTATTTAATTCCGATGCAATTTGTGTGTTTCATCGTCAATAAGAAGGTCCAAGGGATACAGTAAACCTGGAGTGAAGCATCGGAATCTATAACTAGAGTCAATGGTATGGTTCAAAACATGGACGGTAAGAAGAGTCAGCCTTCTTGTACTTAAGTCGGCATTGTGCCTTTTGGATTTAATTACGATGCAATTTCTGTGTTTCATCGTCAATAAGAAGGTCCAAGGGATACAGTAAACCTGGAGTGAAGCTTCGGAAACTATAACTAGTGTCACAGGAATGGTTCAAAACATAGACAGTAAGAAGAGTCAGTCTTCTTGTACTTACGTCGGCATAGTGCCTTTTCTATTTATTTCCGATGCAATTTGTGTGTTTCAACGTCCATAAGACGGTCCAAGGGATACAGTAAACCTGGAGTGTAGCATCGGAATCTATAACTAGGGTCACAGGAATCGTTCAAAGCATAGTCAGTAAGAAGAGTCAGTCTTCTTGTACTTAAGTCGGCATTGTACCTTTTCTATTTAATTCCGATGCAATTTCTGTGTTTCATCGTCAATATCAAGGTCCACGGGATACAGTAAACCTGGAGTGAAGCATCGGAATCTATAACTAGTGTGAATGGAATATTTCAAAACATAGACAGTAAGAAGAGTGAGTCTCCTTGTACTTAATTATGCACTGTGCCTTTTCTATTTAATTCCGATGCAATTTCTGTGTTTCATCGTCAATAAGAATGTCCAAGGGATACAGTAAACCTGAAGTGTAGCATCGGAATTTATAACTAGTGTCACAGGAATGGTTCAAATCATAGTCAGTAAGAAGAGTCAGTCTTCTTGTACTTAAGTCGGCATTGTGCCTTTTCTATTTAATTCCGATGCAATTTCTGTGTTTAATTGTCAATAAGAAGGACCAAGGGATACAGTAAACCTGGAGTGAAGCATCGGAGTTAATAACTAGTGTCACAGGACTGCTTCAAAAATAGACAGTATGAAGAGTCAGTCTTCTAGAACTTAATTCGGCATTGTGCCTTTTGTATTCAATTCCGATGCAATTTCTGTGTTTCATCGTCAATAAGAAGGTCAGAGGGATACAGTAAACCTGAAGTGAAGCATCGGAATCCATAACTAGTGCCACAGGAATGGTTCAAAAAATAGTCAGTAAGAAGAGTCAGTCTTCTTGTACTTAAGTCGGCATTGTGCCATTTGTATTTAATTCTGATGCAATTTCTGTGTTTCATCGTCACTAAGAAGGTCCAAGGGACACAGTAAACCTGGAGTGAAGCATCGGAATCTGTAACTAGTGTCACAGGAATGGTTCAAATCATAGACTGTAAGAAGAGTCAGTCTTCGTGCACTTCAGTCGGCATTTTGCCTTTTGTATTTAATTCCGATGAAATTTTTGTGTTTCATAGTCAATAAGAAGGTCCAAGGGATACAGTAAACCTGAAGTGAAGCATCGGAATTTATAACGGGTGTCACAGGAATGGTTCAAACATAGTCAGTAGGAAGAGTCGGTCTTCATGTACTTAAGTCGGCATTGTGCCTTTTGTATTTAATTCCGATGCATTTTCTGTGTTTCATCGTCAATAAGAAGGTCCAAGGGATACAGTAAACCTGAGGTGAAGCATCGGAATCTATAACTAGTGTCACAGGAATGGTTCAAAACATAGTCAGTAAGAAGATTCTGTCTTCTTGTACTTAAGTCGGCATTGTACCTTTTCTATTCAATTCCGATGCAATTTCTGTGTTTCATCGTCAATAACAAGTTCCAAGGGATACAGTAAACCTGGAGTGAAGCATCGGAATCTACACCTAGTGTCAATGGAATGGTTCAATACATAGACAGTATGAAGAGTCAGCCTTCTTGTACTTAAGTCGGCATTGTGCATTTTGTATTTAATTCCGATGCAGTTTCTGTGTTTCATCGTCAATAAGAAGGTCAGAGGGGTACAGTAAACCTGAAGTGAAGCATCAGAATCTATAGCTAGTGTCACAGGAATGGTTCAAAACATAGTCAGTAAGAAGAGTCAGTCTTCTTGTCCTTAAGTCGTCCTTGTGAGTTTTGTATTTAATTATGATGCACGTTCTGTGTTTCATCATGAATAAGAAGGTCCAAGGGATACAGTAAACTTGGAGTGAAGCATCGGAATCTATAACTAGTGTCACAGGAATGGTTCAAAACATAGACAGCAAGAAGTGTCAGTCTCCTTGTACTTAATTCTGCACTGTGCCTTTTGTATTTAATTCCGATGCAATTTCTGTGTTTCATCGTCAATAAGAAGGACCAAGGGATACAGTAAGCGTGGAGTGTAGCATCGGAGTCTATAACTAGTGTCAAAGGACTGGTTAAAAATAGACAGTAAGAAGAGTCAGTCTTCTTGAACTTAATTCGGCGTTGTGCATTCTGTATTTAATTTCGATGCAATTTCTGTGTTTCTTCGTCAATAAGAAGGTCAGAGGGATACAGTAAACCTGAAGTGAAGCATCGGAATCCATAACTAGTGTCACAGGAATGGTTCAAAACATAGTCAGTAAGAAGAGTTGGTCTTCTTGTACTTAAGTCGGCATTGTACATTTTGTATTTAATTCCGATGCAATTTCTGTGTTTCATCGTCAATAAGAAGGTCCAAGGGATACAGTAAACCTGGAGGGAAACATCGGAATCTGTAACTAGTGTAACAGGAATGGTTCAAATCATAGACAGTATGAAGAGTCAGTCTTCGTGTACTTCAGTCGGCATTTTGCCTTTTGTATTTAATTCCGATGCAATTTCTGTGTTTCATCGTCAATAAAAAGGTCCAAGGGATACAGTAAACCTGAAGTGAAGCATCGGGATCTGTAACTAGTGTCACAGGAATCGTTCAAAACATAGTCAGTAAGAAGAGTCAGTCTTCTTGTACTTAAGTCGGCATAGTGCCTTATCTATTTAATTCCGATGCAGTTTCTGTGTTTCATCGTCAATAACAAGTTCCAAGGGATACAGTAAACCTGGAGTGAAGCATCGGAATCTATAACTAGTGTCAATGGAATGGTTCAAAACATAGACAGTAAGAAGAGTCAGTCTTCTTGTACTTAAGTGTGCATTGTGCCGTTTGTATTTAATTCCGATGCAGTTTCTGTGTTTCATCGTCAATAAGAGGGTCAGAGGGGTACAGTAAACCTGAAGTGAAGCATCGGAATCTATAACTAGTGTCACAGGAATGGTTTAAAACATAGTCAGTAAGAAGAGTCAGTCTTCTTGTCCTTAAGTCGTCATTGTGCCTTTTGTATTTAATTCCGATGCAGTTTCTGTGTTTCATCATCAATAAGAAGGTCCAAGGGATACAGTAAACTAGGAGTGAAGCATCGGAAACTATAACTAGTGTCACAGGAAAGGTTCAAAACATAGACAGTAAGAAGAGTCAGTCTCCTTGTACTTAATTCTGCACTGTGCCTTTTGTATTTAATTCCGATGCAATTTCTGTGTTTCATCGTCAATAAGAAGGACCAAGGGATACAGTAAACGTGGAGTGAAGCATCGGAGTCTATAACTAGTGTCAAAGAACTGGTTCAAACCATAGTCAGTAAGAAGAGTCAGTCTTCTTGTAGTTAAGACGGCATTGTGCCTTTTCTATTTAGTTCCGATGCAATTTCTGTGTTTCATCGTCAATAAGAAGGTCCAAGGGATACAGTAAACCTGGAGTGAAGCGTCGGAAACTATAACTAGTGTCACAGGATTGATTCAAAACATAGAGAGTAAGAAGAGTCAGTCTTCTTGTACTTACGTCGGCATTGTGCCTTTTCTATTTAATTCCGATGCAATTTGTGTGTTTCAACGTCAATAAGAAGGTCCAAGGGATACCGTAAACCTGGAGTGTAGCATCGGAATCTATAACTAGTGTCACAGGAATGGTTCAAAACATAGACAGTAAGAAGAGTCAGTCTTCGTGTACTTAAGTCGGCATTTTGCCTTTTTTATTTAATTCCGATGCAAATTCTGTGTTTTATCGTCAATAAGAAGGTCCAACGCATACAGTAAACCTGAGGTGAAGCATCGGAATCTATAAGTAGCGTCACAGGAATGGTTCAAAACATAGTCAGTAAGAAGAGTCAGTCTTCTTGTACTTAATTCGGCATTGTACCTTTTCTATTTAATTCCGATGCAATTTCTGTGTTTCATCGTCAATAACAAGGTCCAAGGGATACAGTAAACCCGGAATGACACATCGGAATCTATAACTAGTGTCAATGGAATATTTCAAAACATAGACAGTAAGAAGAGTCAGTCTCCTTGTACTTAATTCTGCACTGTGCTTTTTGTATTTAATTCCGATGCAAATTCTGTGTTTCATCGTCAATAAGAATGTCCAAGGGATACAGTAGACCTGAAGTGTAGCATCTGAATTTATAACTAGTGTCACAGGAATGGTTCAAAACATAGTCAGTAAGAAGAGTCAGTCTTCTTGTACTTAAGTCGGCATTGTGCCTTTTCTATTTAATTCCGATGCAATTTCTGTGTTTAATCGTCAATAAGAAGGACCAAGGGATACAGTAAACCTGGAGTGAAGCATCGGAGTCTATAGCTAGTGTCACAGGACTGGTTCAAAAATAGACAGTAAGAAGAGTCAGTCTTCTAGAACTTAATTCGGCATTGTGCCTTTTGTATTCAATTCCGATGCAATTTCTGTGTTTCATCGTCAATAAGAAGGTCAGACTGATACAGTAAACCTGAAGTGAAGCATCGGAATCCGTAACTAGTGTCACAGGAATAGTTCAAATCATAGACTGTAAGAAGAGTCAGTCTTCGTGCACTTCAGTCGGCATTTTGCCTTTTGTATTTAATTCCTATGCAATTTTTGTGTTTCATAGTCAATAAGAAGGTCCAAGGGATACAGTAAACCTGAAGTGAAGCATCGGGATCTATAACTAGTGTCACAGGAATCGTTCAAAACATAGTCAGTAAGAAGAGTCAGTCTCTTGTACTTAAGTCGGCATAGTGCCTTTTCTATTTAATTCCGATGCAATTTGTGTGTTTCATCGTCAATAAGAAGGTCCAAGGGATACAGTAAACCTGGAGTGAAGCATCGGAATCTATAACTAGTGTCAATGGTATGGTTCAAAACATGGACGGTAAGAAGAGTCAGTCTTCTTGTACTTAAGTCGGCATTGTGCCTTTTGGATTTAATTACGATGCAATGTCTGTGTTTCATCGTCACTAAGAAGGTCAGAGGGATACAGTAAACCTGAAGTGAAGCATCGGATTCTATAGCTAGTGTCACAGGAATGGTTCAAAACATAGTCAGTAAGAAGAGTCAATCTTGTTGTCCTTAAGTCGGCATTGTGCCTTTTTTATTTAATTCCGATGCAATTTCTTTGTTTCATCGTCAATAAGAAGGTCCAAGGGATGCAGTAAACCAGGAGTGAAGCATCGGAATCTATAACTAGTGTCACAGAAATGGTTCAAAACATAGACAGTAAGAAGAGTCAGCCTTCTTGTACTTAATTCGGCATTGTGCCTTTTGTATTTAATTCCGATGCAATTTCTGTGTTTCATCGTCAATATGAACGTCCAAGGGATACAGTAAATCTGAGGTGAAGCATCGGAATCTATAACTAGTTTCACAGGAATGGTTCAAATCATAGTCAGTAAGAAGAGTCAGTCTTCTTGTACTTAAGCTGGCATTGTGCCTTTTCTATTTAATTCCGATGCAATTTCTGTGTTTCATCGTCAACAAGAAGGTCAGAGGGATACAGTAATCCTGAAGGGAAGCATCGGAATCTATAACTAGTGTCACAGGAATGGTTCAAAACATAGTCAGTAAGAAGAGTCAGTCTTCTTGTAGTTAAGACGGCATTGTGCCTTTTCTATTAAATTCCGATGCAATTTCTGTGTTTCATCGTCAATAAGAAGGTCCAAGGGATACAGTAAAACTGGAGTGAAGCATCGGAAACTATAACTAGTGTCACAGGAATGGTTCAAAACATAGACAGTAAGAAGAGTCAGTCTTCTTGTACTTACGTCGGCATAGTGCCTTTTCTATTTAATTCCGATGCAATTTGTGTGTTTCAACGTCAATAAGAAGGTCCAAGGGATACAGTAAACCTCAAGTGAAGCATCGGAATTTATAACGGGTGTCACAGGAATGGTTCAAACATAGTCAGTAGGAAGAGTCGGTCTTCATGTACTTAAGTCGGCATTGTGCCTTTTGTATTTAATTCCGACGCATTTTCTGTGTTTCATCGTCAATAAGAAGGTCCAAGGGATACAGTAAACCTGAGGTGAAGCATCGGAATCTATAACTAGTGTCACAGGAATGGTTCAAAACATAGTCAGTAAGAAGATTCTGTCTTCTTGTACTTAAGTCGGCATTGTACCTTTTCTATTCAATTCCGATGCAATTTCTGTGTTTCATCGTCAATAACAAGTTCCAAGGGATACAGTAAACCTGGAGTGAAGCATCGGAATCTACACCTAGTGTCAATGGAATGGTTCAATACATAGACAGTATGAAGAGTCAGCCTTCTTGTACTTAAGTCGGCATTGTGCATTTTGTATTTAATTCCGATGCAGTTTCTGTGTTTCATCGTCAATAAGAAGGTCAGAGGGGTACAGTAAACCTGAAGTGAAGCATCAGAATCTATAGCTAGTGTCACAGGAATGGTTCTAAACATAGTCAGTAAGAAGAGTCAGTCTTCTTGTACTTAAGTCGTCATTGTGAGTTTTGTATTTAATTATGATGCAAGTTCTGTGTTTCATCATGAATAAGAAGGTCCAAGGGATACAGTAAACTTGGAGTGAAGCATCGGAATCTATAACTAGTGTCACAGGAATGGTTCAAAGCATAGACAGCAAGAAGAGTCAGTCTCCTTGTACTTAATTCTGCACTGTGCCTTTTGTATTTAAATCCGATGCAATTTCTGTGTTTCATCGTCAATAAGAAGGACCAAGGGATACAGTAAGCGTGGAGTGTAGCATCGGAGTCTATAACTAGTGTCAAAGGACTGGTTAAAAATAGACAGTAAGAAGAGTCAGTCTTCTTGAACTTAATTCGGCGAAGTGCATTCTGTATTTAATTTCAATGCAATTTCTGTGTTTCTTCGTCAATAAGAAGGTCAGAGGGATACAGTAAACCTGAAGTGAAGCATCGGAATCCATAACTAGTGTCACAGGAATGGTTCAAAACATAGTCAGTAAGAAGAGTTGGTCTTCTTGTACTTAAGTCGGCATTGTACATTTTGTATTTAATTCCGATGCAATTTCTGTGTTTCATCGTCAATAAGAAGGTCCAAGGGATACAGTAAACCTGGAGGGAAACATCGGAATCTGTAACTAGTGTAACAGGAATGGTTCAAATCATAGACAGTATGAAGAGTCAGTCTTCGTGTACTTCAGTCGGCATTTTGCCTTTTGTATTTAATTCCGATGCAATTTCTGTGTTTCATCGTCAATAAGAAGGTCCAAGGGATACAGTAAACCTGAAGTGAAGCATCGGGATCTGTAACTAGTGTCACAGGAATCGTTCAAAACATAGTCAGTAAGAAGAGTCAGTCTTCTTGTACTTAAGTCGGCATAGTGCCTTATCTATTTAATTCCGATGCAGTTTCTGTGTTTCATCGTCAATAACAAGTTCCAAGGGGTACAGTAAACCTGGAGTGAAGCATCGGAATCTATAACTAGTGTCAATGGAATGGTTCAAAACATAGACAGTAAGAAGAGTCAGTCTTCTTGTACTTAAGTCGGCATTGTGCCGTTTGTATTTAATTCCGATGCAGTTTCTGTGTTTCATCGTCAATAAGAGGGTCAGAGGGGTACAGTAAACCTGAAGTGAAGCATCGGAATCTATAACTAGTGTCACAGGAATGGTTCAAAACATAGTCAGTAAGAAGAGTCAGTCTTCTCGTCCTTAAGTCGTCATTGTGCCTTTTGTATTTAATTCCGATGCAGTTTCTGTGTTTCATCATCAATAAGAAGGTCCAAGGGATACAGTAAACTAGGAGTGAAGCATCGGAAACTATAACTAGTGTCACAGGAAAGGTTCAAAACATAGACAGTAAGAAGAGTCAGTCTCCTTGTACTTAATTCTGCACTGTGCCTTTTGTATTTAATTCCGATGCAATTTCTGTGTTTCATCGTCAATAAGAAAGACCAAGGGATACAGTAAACGTGGAGTGAAGCATCGGAGTCTATAACTAGTGTCAAAGAACTGGTTCAAACCATAGTCAGTAAGAAGAGTCAGTTTTCTTGTAGTTAAGACGGCATTGTGCCTTTTCTATTTAGTTCCGATGCAATTTCTGTGTTTCATCGTCAATAAGAAGGTCCAAGGGATACAGTAAACCTGGAGTGAAGCATCGGAAACTATAACTAGTGTCACAGGATTGATTCAAAACATAGAGAGTAAGAAGAGTCAGTCTTCTTGTACTTACGTCGGCATTGTGCCTTTTCTATTTAATTCCGATGCAATTTGTGTGTTTCAACGTCAATAAGAAGGTCCAAGGGATACCGTAAACCTGGAGTGTAGCATCGGAATCTATAACTAGTGTCACAGGAATGGTTCCAAACATAGACAGTAAGAAGAGTCAGTCTTCGTGTACTTAAGTCGGCATTTTGCCTTTTTTATTTAATTCCGATGCAAATTCTGTGTTTTATCGTCAATAAGAAGGTCCAACGCATACAGTAAACCTGAGGTGAAGCATCGGAATCTATAAGTAGCGTCACAGGAATGGTTCAAAACATAGTCAGTAAGAAGAGTCAGTCTTCTTGTACTTAATTCGGCATTGTACCTTTTCTATTTAATTCCGATGCAATTTCTGTGTTTCATCGTCAATAACAAGGTCCAAGGGATACAGTAAACCCGGAATGACACATCGGAATCTATAACTAGTGTCAATGGAATATTTCAAAACATAGACAGTAAGAAGAGTCAGTCTCCTTGTACTTAATTCTGCACTGTGCCTTTTGTATTTAATTCAGATGCAAATTCTGTGTTTCATCGTCAATAAGAATGTCCAAGGGATACAGTAGACCTGAAGTGTAGCATCGGAATTTATAACTAGTGTCACAGGAATGGTTCAAAACATAGTCAGTAAGAAGAGTCAGTCTTCTTGTACTTAAGTCGGCATTGTGCCTTTTCTATTTAATTCCGATGCAATTTCTGTGTTTAATCGTCAATAAGAAGGACCAAGGGATACAGTAAACCTGGAGTGAAGCATCGGAGTCTATAGCTAGTGTCACAGGACTGGTTCAAAAATAGACAGTAAGAAGAGTCAGTCTTCTAGAACTTAATTCGGCATTGTGCCTTTTGTATTCAATTCCGATGCAATTTCTGTGTTTCATCGTCAATAAGAAGGTCAGACTGATACAGTAAACCTGAAGTGAAGCATCGGAATCCGTAACTAGTGTCACAGGAATAGTTCAAATCATAGACTGTAAGAAGAGTCAGTCTTCGTGCACTTCAGTCGGCATTTTGCCTTTTGTATTTAATTCCTATGCAATTTTTGTGTTTCATAGTCAATAAGAAGGTCCAAGGGATACAGTAAACCTGAAGTGAAGCATCGGGATCTATAACTAGTGTCACAGGAATCGTTCAAAACATAGTCAGTAAGAAGAGTCAGTCTCTTGTACTTAAGTCGGCATAGTGCCTTTTCTATTTAATTCCGATGCAATTTGTGTGTTTCATCGTCAATAAGAAGGTCCAAGGGATACAGTAAACCTGGAGTGAAGCATCGGAATCTATAACTAGTGTCAATGGTATGGTTCAAAACATGGACGGTAAGAAGAGTCAGTCTTCTTGTACTTAAGTCGGCATTGTGCCTTTTGGATTTAATTACGATGCAATGTCTGTGTTTCATCGTCACTAAGAAGGTCAGAGGGATACAGTAAACCTGAAGTGAAGCATCGGATTCTATAGCTAGTGTCACAGGAATGGTTCAAAACATAGTCAGTAAGAAGAGTCAATCTTGTTGTCCTTAAGTCGGCATTGTGCCTTTTTTATTTAATTCCGATGCAATTTCTTTGTTTCATCGTCAATAAGAAGGTCCAAGGGATGCAGTAAACCAGGAGTGAAGCATCGGAATCTATAACTAGTGTCACAGAAATGGTTCAAAACATAGACAGTAAGAAGAGTCAGCCTTCTTGTACTTAATTCGGCATTGTGCCTTTTGTATTTAATTCCGATGCAATTTCTGTGTTTCATCGTCAATAGGAACGTCCAAGGGATACAGTAAATCTGAGGTGAAGCATCGGAATCTATAACTAGTTTCACAGGAATGGTTCAAATCATAGTCAGTAAGAAGAGTCAGTCTTCTTGTACTTAAGCTGGCATTGTGCCTTTTCTATTTAATTCCGATGCAATTTCTGTGTTTCATCGTCAACAAGAAGGTCAGAGGGATACAGTAATCCTGAAGGGAAGCATCGGAATCTATAACTAGTGTCACAGGAATGGTTCAAAACATAGTCAGTAAGAAGAGTCAGTCTTCTTGTAGTTAAGACGGCATTGTGCCTTTTCTATTAAATTCCGATGCAATTTCTGTGTTTCATCGTCAATAAGAAGGTCCAAGGGATACAGTAAAACTGGAGTGAAGCATCGGAAACTATAACTAGTGTCACAGGAATGGTTCAAAACATAGACAGTAAGAAGAGTCAGTCTTCTTTTACTTACGTCGGCATAGTGCCTTTTCTATTTAATTCCGATGCAATTTGTGTGTTTCAACGTCAATAAGAAGGTCCAAGGGATACAGTAAACCTCAAGTGAAGCATCGGAATTTATAACGGGTGTCACAGGAATGGTTCAAACATAGTCAGTAGGAAGAGTCGGTCTTCATGTACTTAAGTCGGCATTGTGCCTTTTGTATTTAATTCCGATGCATTTTCTGTGTTTCATCGTCAATAAGAAGGTCCAAGGGATACAGTATACCTGAGGTGAAGCATCGGAATCTATAACTAGTGTCACAGGAATGGTTCAAAACATAGTCAGTAAGAAGATTCTGTCTTCTTGTACTTAAGTCGGCATTGTACCTTTTCTATTCAATTCCGATGCAATTTCTGTGTTTCATCGTCAATAACAAGTTCCAAGGGATACAGTAAACCTGGAGTGAAGCATCGGAATCTACACCTAGTGTCAATGGAATGGTTCAATACATAGACAGTATGAAGAGTCAGCCTTCTTGTACTTAAGTCGGCATTGTGCATTTTGTATTTAATTCCGATGCAGTTTCTGTGTTTCATCGTCAACAAGAAGGTCAGAGGGGTACAGTAAACCTGAAGTGAAGCATCAGAATCTATAGCTAGTGTCACAGGAATGGTTCAAAACATAGTCAGTAAGAAGAGTCAGTCTTCTTGTCCTTAAGTCGTCATTGTGAGTTTTGTATTTAATTATGATGCAAGTTCTGTGTTTCATCATGAATAAGAAGGTCCAAGGGATACAGTAAACTTGGAGTGAAGCATCGGAATCTATAACTAGTGTCACAGGAATGGTTCAAAACATAGACAGCAAGAAGAGTCAGTCTCCTTGTACTTAATTCTGCACTGTGCCTTTTGTATTTAATTCCGATGCAATTTCTGTGTTTCATCGTCAATAAGAAGGACCAAGGGATAGAGTAAGCGTGGAGTGTAGCATCGGAGTCTATAACTAGTGTCAAAGGACTGGTTAAAAATAGACAGTAAGAAGAGTCAGTCTTCTTGAACTTAATTCGGCGATGTGCATTCTGTATTTAATTTCGATGCAATTTCTGTGTTTCTTCGTCAATATGAAGGTCAGAGGGATACAGTAAACCTGAAGTGAAGCATCGGAATCCATAACTAGTGTCACAGGAATGGTTCAAAACATAGTCAGTAAGAAGAGTTGGTCTTCTTGTACTTAAGTCGGCATTGTACATTTTGTATTTAATTCCGATGCAATTTCTGTGTTTCATCGTCAATAAGAAGGTCCAAGGGATACAGTAAACCTGGAGGGAAACATCGGAATCTGTAACTAGTGTAACAGGAATGGTTCAAATCATAGACAGTATGAAGAGTCAGTCTTCGTGTACTTCAGTCGGCATTTTGCCTTTTGTATTTAATTCCGATGCAATTTCTGTGTTTCATCGTCAATAAGAAGGTCCAAGGGATACAGTAAACCTGAAGTGAAGCATCGGGATCTGTAACTAGTGTCACAGGAATCGTTCAAAACATAGTCAGTAAGAAGAGTCAGTCTTCTTGTACTTAAGTCGGCATAGTGCCTTATCTATTTAATTCCGATGCAGTTTCTGTGTTTCGTCGTCAATAACAAGTTCCAAGGGATACAGTAAACCTGGAGTGAAGCATCGGAATCTATAACTAGTGTCAATGGAATGGTTCAAAACATAGACAGTAAGAAGAGTCAGTCTTCTTGTACTTAAGTCGGCATTGTGCAGTTTGTATTTAATTCCGATGCAGTTTCTGTGTTTCATCGTCAATAAGAGGGTCAGAGGGGTACAGTAAACCTGAAGTGAAGCATCGGAATCTATAACTAGTGTCACAGGAATGGTTCAAAACATAGTCAGTAAGAAGAGTCAGTCTTCTCGTCCTTAAGTCGTCATTGTGCCTTTTGTATTTAATTCCGATGCAGTTTCTGTGTTTCATCATCAATAAGAAGGTCCAAGGGATACCGTAAACCTGGAGTGTAGCATCGGAATCTATAACTAGTGTCACAGGAATGGTTCAAAACATAGACAGTAAGAAGAGTCAGTCTTCGTGTACTTAAGTCGGCATTTTGCCTTTTTTATTTAATTCCGATGCAAATTCTGTGTTTTATCGTCAATAAGAAGGTCCAACGCATACAGTAAACCTGAGGTGAAGCATCGGAATCTATAAGTAGCGTCACAGGAATGGTTCAAAACATAGTCAGTAAGAAGAGTCAGTCTTCTTGTACTTAATTCGGCATTGTACCTTTTCTATTTAATTCCGATGCAATTTCTGTGTTTCATCGTCAATAACAAGGTCCAAGGGATACAGTAAACCCGGAATGACACATCGGAATCTATAACTAGTGTCAATGGAATATTTCAAAACATAGACAGTAAGAAGAGTCAGTCTCCTTGTACTTAATTCTGCACTGTGCCTTTTGTATTTAATTCCGATGCAAATTCTGTGTTTCATCGTCAATAAGAATGTCCAAGGGATACAGTAGACCTGAAGTGTAGCATCGGAATTTATAACTAGTGTCACAGGAATGGTTCAAAACATAGTCAGTAAGAAGAGTCAGTCTTCTTGTACTTAAGTCGGCATTGTGCCTTTTCTATTTAATTCCGATGCAATTTCTGTGTTTAATCGTCAATAAGAAGGACCAAGGGATACAGTAAACCTGGAGTGAAGCATCGGAGTCTATAGCTAGTGTCACAGGACTGGTTCAAAAATAGACAGTAAGAAGAGTCAGTCTTCTAGAACTTAATTCGGCATTGTGCCTTTTGTATTCAATTCCGATGCAATTTCTGTGTTTCATCGTCAACAAGAAGGTCAGACTGATACAGTAAACCTGAAGTAAAGCATCGGAATCCGTAACTAGTGTCACAGGAAAAGTTCAAATCATAGACTGTAAGAAGAGTCAGTCTTCGTGCACTTCAGTCGGCATTTTGCCTTTTGTATTTAATTCCTATGCAATTTTTGTGTTTCATAGTCAATAAGAAGGTCCAAGGGATACAGTAAACCTGAAGTGAAGCATCGGGATCTATAACTAGTGTCACAGGAATCGTTCAAAACATAGTCAGTAAGAAGAGTCAGTCTCTTGTACTTAAGTCGGCATAGTGCCTTTTCTATTTAATTCCGATGCAATTTGTGTGTTTCATCGTCAATAAGAAGGTCCAAGGGATACAGTAAACCTGGAGTGAAGCATCGGAATCTATAACTAGTGTCAATGGTATGGTTCAAAACATGGACGGTAAGAAGAGTCAGTCTTCTTGTACTTAAGTCGGCATTGTGCCTTTTGGATTTAATTACGATGCAATGTCTGTGTTTCATCGTCACTAAGAAGGTCAGAGGGATACAGTAAACCTGAAGTGAAGCATCGGATTCTATAGCTAGTGTCACAGAAATGGTTCAAAACATAGACAGTAAGAAGAGTCAGCCTTCTTGTACTTAATTCGGCATTGTGCCTTTTGTATTTAATTCCGATGCAATTTCTGTGTTTCATCGTCAATAGGAACGTCCAAGGTATACAGTAAATCTGAGGTGAAGCATCGGAATCTATAACTAGTTTCACAGGAATGGTTCAAATCATAGTCAGTAAGAAGAGTCAGTCTTCTTGTACTTAAGTTGGCATTGTGCCTTTTCTATTTAATTCCGATGCAATTTCTGTGTTTCATCGTCAACAAGAAGGTCAGAGGGATACAGTAATCCTGAAGGGAAGCATCGGAATCTATAACTAGTGTCACAGGAATGGTTCAAAACATAGTCAGTAAGAAGAGTCAGTCTTCTTGTAGTTAAGACGGCATTGTGCCTTTTCTATTAAATTCCGATGCAATTTCTGTGTTTCATCGTCAATAAGAAGGTCCAAGGGATACAGTAAAACTGGAGTGAAGCATCGGAAACTATAACTAGTGTCACAGGAATGGTTCAAAACATAGACAGTAAGAAGAGTCAGTCTTCTTGTACTTACGTCGGCATAGTGCCTTTTCTATTTAATTCCGATGCAATTTGTGTGTTTCAACGTCAATAAGAAGGTCCAAGGGATACAGTAAACCTGGAGTGTAGCATCGGAATCTATAACTAGTGTCACAGGAATGGTTCAAAACATAGACCGTAAGAAGAGTCAGTCTTCGTGTACTTAAGTCGGCATTTTGCCTATTTATTTAATTCCGATGCAATTTCTGTGTTTTATCGTCAATAAGAAGATCCAAGGCATACAGTAAACCTGAAGTGAAGCATCGGATTCTATAGCTAGTGTCACAGAAATGGTTCAAAACATAGACAGTAAGAAGAGTCAGCCTTCTTGTACTTAATTCTGCACTGCACCTTTTCTATTTAATTCCGATGCAATTTCTGTGTTTAATCGTCAATAAGAAGGACCAAGGGATACAGTAAACCTGGAGTGAAACATCGGAGTCTATAACAAGTGTCACAGGACTGGTTCAAAAATAGACTGTAAGAAGAGTCAGTCTTCTAGAACTTAATTCGGCATTGTGCCTTTTGTATTCAATTCCGATGCAATTTCTGTGTTTCATCGTCAATAAGAAGGTCATAAGATACAGTAAACCTGAAGTGATGCATCGGAATCCATAACTAGTGTCACAGGAATGGTTCAAAACATAGTCAGTAAGAAGAGTCGGTCTTCTTGTACTTAAGTCGGCATTGTGCCTTTTGTATTTAATTCCGATGCAATTTCTGTGTTTCATCGTCAATAAGAAGGTCCAAGGGACACAGTAAACCTGGAGTGAAGCATCGGAATCTGTAACTCGTGTCACAGGAATGGTTCAAATTATAGACTGTAAGATGAGTCGCTCTTCATGCACTTCAGTCGGCGTTTTGCCTTTTGTATTTAATTCCGATGCAATTTTTGTGTTTCATAGTCAATAAGAAGGTCCAAGGGATGCAGTAAACCTGAAGTGAAGCATCGGGATCTATAACTAGTGTCACAGGAATCGTTCAAAACATAGTCAGTAAGAAGAGTCAGTCTTCTTGTCCTTAAGTCGGCATAGTGCCTTTTCTATTTAATTCCGATGCAATTTGTGTGTTTCATCGTCAATAAGAAGGTCCAAGGGATGCAGTAAACCAGGACTGAAGCATCGGAATCTATAACTAGTGTCACAGAAATGGTTCAAAACATAGACAGTAAGAAGAGTCAGTCTTCTTGTACTTAATTCGGCATTGTGCCTTTTGTATTTAATTCCGATGCAATTTCTGTGTTTCATCGTCAATAACAAGGTCCAAGGGATACAGTAAACCTCAAGTGAAGCATCGGAATTTATAACGGGTGTCACAGGAATTTTTCAAACATAGTTAGTTGGAAGAGTCGGTCTTCATGTACTTAAGTCGGCATTGTGCCTTTTGTATTTAATTCCGATGCATTTTCTGTGTTTCATCGTCAATAAGGAGGTCCAAGGAATACAGTAAACCTGAAGTGAAGCATTGAAATCTATAACTAGTGTCACAGGAATGGTTCAAAACATAGACAGTAAGAAGAGTCAGTCTTATTGTACTTAAGTCGGCATTGTGCCGTTTGTATTTAATTCCGATGCAATTTCTGTGTTTCATCGTCAATAAGAAAGTCCAAGGGATACAGTAAACATCAAGTGAAGCATTGGAATTTATAACTAGTGTCAATGGAATGGTTCAAAACATTGTCAGTAAGAAGAGTCAGTCTTCTTGTACTTAAGTCGGCATTGTGCCTTTTCTATTTATTTCCGATGCAATTTCTGTGTTTCATCGTCAATAAGAAGGTCCATGGGATATAGTAAACCTGGAGTGAAGCATCGGAATCTATTACTAGTGTGACAGGAATGGATCAAAACATAGAGAGTAAGAAGAGTCAGTCTTCTTGTACTTACGTCGACATTGTGCCCTTTCTATTTAAATCCGATGCAATTTCTGTGTTTCATCGTCAATATGAAGGTCCAAGGGATACAGTAAACCTGAAGTGAAGCTTCGGAATCTATAGCTAGTGTCACAGGAATGGTTCAAAACATAGACAGTAAGAAGTGTCAGTCTTCTTGTCCTTAAGTCGGCATTGTGCCTTTTGTAATTAATTCCGAAGCAATTTCTGTGTTTCATCCTCAATAAGAAGGTCCAAGGGAAACAGTAAACCTGGAGTGAAGCATCGGAATCTATAACTAGTGTCACAGGAATGGTTCAAAACATAGACAGTAAGAGGAGTCAGTCTTCGTGTACTTAATTCTGCTTTGTGCCTTTTGTATTTAATTCCGATGCAATTTCTGTGTTTCATCGTCAATAAGAAGGTCCAAGGTATACAGTAAACCTGAAGTGAAGCATCGGAATTTATAACTAGTGTCACAGGAATGGTTCAAAACATAGTCAGTAAGAAGAGTCAGTCTTCTTGTACTTAAGTCGGCATGGTGCCTTTTGTATTTAATTCCGATGCAATTTCTATGTTTCATCGTCAATAAGAAAGTCAGAGGGGTACAGTAAACCTGAAACCTGAAGTGAAGCATCGTAATCTATAGCTAGTGTCACAGGAATGGTTCAAAACATAGACAGTAAGAAGAGTCAGTCTTCATGTACTTAATTCTGCTTTGTGCCTATTGTATTTAATTCCGATGCATTTTCTGTGTTTCATCGACAATAAGAAGGTCCAAGGGATACAGTAAACCTGAAGTGAAGCATCGGAATTTATAACTAGTTTCACAGGAATGGTTCAAATCATAGACAGTAAGAAGAGTCAGTCCTCTTGTACTTAAGTCGGCATTGTGCCTTTTGTATTTAACTCCGATGCAATTTCTTTGTTTCATCGTCAATAAGAAGGTCAGAGCGATACAGTAATCCTGAAGTGAAGCATCGGAATCTATAACTAGTGTCACAGGAATAGTTCAAAACATAGTCAGTAAGAATAGTCAGTCTTATTGTACTTAAGTCATCATTGTGCATTTTCTATTTAATTGTGATGCAATTTCTGTGTTTCATCGTCAATATGAATGTCCAAGGGATACAGTAAACCAGGAGTTAAGCATCGGAATCTATAACTAGTGTCACAGGAATGGTTCAAATCATAGACAGTAAGAAGAGTCACACTTCCTTTACTTAAGTCGGCATTGTGCCTTTTGTATTTAATTCCGGTGCAATTTCTGTGTTTCATCGTCAATAAGAAGGTCCAAGAGATACAGTAAACCTGGAGTGAAGCATCGGATTCTATAACTAGTGTCACAGGAGTCGTTCAGAAATAGACAGTAAGAAGAGTTAACCTTCTTGAACTTAATTCGGCATTGTGCCTTTTGAATTTAATTCCGATGCAATTTCTGTGTTTCATCGTCAATAAGAAGGTCAGAGGGATACAGTAAACCTGAAGTGAAGCATCGGAATCCATAACTAGTGTCACAGGAATGGTTCAAAACATAGTCAGTAAGAAGAGTTAGTCTTCTTGTACTTAAGTCGACGTTGTGCCATTTGTATTTAATTCCGATGCAATTTCTGTGTTTCATCGTCAATAAGAAGGTCCAAGGGATACAGGAAACCTGGAGTGAAGCATCGGAATCTGTAACTAGTGTCACAGGAATGGTTCAAATAATAGACAGTAAAAAGAGTCAGTCTTCGTGTACTTCAGTCGGCATTTTGCCTTTTGTATTTAGTTCCGATGCAATTTTTGTGTTTCATCGTCAATGAGAATGTCCAAGGCATACAGTAAACCTATAGTGAAGCATCGGGATCTATAACTAGTGTCACAGGAATCGTTCAACTCATAGTCAGTAAGAAGAGTCAGTCTTCTTGTACTAAAGTCGGCATAGTGCCTTTTCTATTTCATTCCGATGCAATTTCTGTGTTTCATCGTCAATAAGAAGGTCCAAGGGATACAGTAAACCTGGAGGGAAACATCGGAATCTGTAACTAGTGTCACAGGAATGGTTCAAATCATAGACAGTAAGAAGAGTCAGTCTTCGTGTACTTCAGTCGGCATTTTGCCTTTTGTATTTAATTCCGATGCAATTTCTTTGTTTCATCGTCAATAAGAAGGTCCAAGGGATACAGTAAACCTGAAGTGAAGCATCGGATTCTGTAACTAGTGGCACAGGAATCGTTCAAAACATAGTCAGTAAGAAGAGTCAGTCTTCTCGTACTTAAGTCGGCATAGTGCCTTACCTATTTAATTCCGATGTAATTTCTGTGTTTCATCGTCAATAACAAGTTCCAAGGGATACAGTAAACCTGGAGTGAAGCATCGGAATCTACACCTAGCGTCAATGGAATGGTTCAATACATAGACAGTATGAATAGTCAGTCTTCTTGAACTTAATTCGGCATTGTGCCTTCTGTATTTAATTCCGATGCAATTTCTGTGTTTCATCGTCAATAAGAAGGTCAGAGAGATACAGTAAACCTGAAGTGAAGCATCGGAATCCATAACTAGTGTCACAGGAATGGTTCAAAACATAGTCAGTAAGAAGAGTTAGTCTTCTTGTACTTAAGTCGGCTTTGCGCCTTTTGTATTTAATTCCGATGCAATTTCTGTGTTTTATCGTCAATAAGAAGGTCCAAGGGATACAGTAAACCTGGAGGGAAACATCGGAATCCGTAACTAGTGTCACAGGAATGGTTCAAATCATAGACAGTAAGAAGTGTCAGTCTTCGTGTACTTCAGTCGGCATTTTGCCTTTTGTATTTAATTCCGATGCAATTTCTGTGTTTCATCGTCAATAAGAAGGTCCAAGGGATACAGTAAACCTGAAGTGAAGCATCGGAATTCATAACTAGTGTCACAGGACTGGTTCAAAGCATAGTCAGAAAGGAGAGTCAGTCTTCTTGTACTTAAGTCGGCATTGTGCCTTTTGTATTTAATTCCGATGCAATTTCTGTGTTTCATCGTCAATAAGAAGGTCAGAGGGATACAGTAATCCTGAAGGGAAGCATCGGAATCTATAACTAGTGTCACAGGAATGGTTCAAAACATAGTCAGTAAGAAGAGTCAGTCTTCTTGTACTTAAGTCGGCATAGTGCCTTTTCTATTTAATTCCGATGCAATTTGTGTGTTTCATCGTCAATAAGAAGGTCCATGGGATGCAGTAAACCAGGAGTGAAGCATCGGAATCTATAACTAGTGTCACAGAAATGGTTCAAAACATAGACAGTAAGAAGAGTCAGTCTTCTTGTAGTTAATTCGGCATTGTGCCTTTTGTATTTAATTCCGATGCAATTTCTGTGTTTCATCGTCAATAACATAGTCCAAGGGATACAGTAAACCTCAAGTGAAGCATCGGAATTTATAACGGGTGTCACAGGAATGGTTCAAACATAGTCAGTAGGAAGATTCGGTCTTCATGTACTTAAGTCGGCATTGTGCCTTTTGTATTTAATTCCGATGCATTTTCTGTGTTTCATCGTCAATAAGAAGGTCCAAGGAATACAGTAAACCTGAAGTGAAGCATCGAAATCTATAACTAGTGTCACAGGAATGGTTCAAATCATAGACAGTAAGAAGAGTCAGTCTTATTGTACTTAAGTCGGCATTGTGCCGTTTGTATTTAATTCCGATGCAATTTCTGTGTTTCATCGTCAACAAGAAGGTCCAAGGTATACAGTAAATCTGTAGTGATGCATCGGATCTATGACTAGTGTCACAGGAATGGTTCAAAACATAGTCAGTAAGAAGAGTCAGTCTTCTTGGACTTAAGTCGGGATTGTGCCTTTTCAATTTAATTCCGATGCAATTTCTGTGTTTCATCGTCAATAAGAAAGTCCAAGGGATACAGTAAACATGAAGTGAAGCATCGGAATTTATAACTAGTGTCAATGGAATGGTTCAAAACATTGTCACTAAGAAGAGTCAGTCTTCTTGTACTTAAGTCGGCATTGTGCCTTTTGTATTTAATTCCGATGCAATTTCAGTGTTTCATCGTCAATAGGAACGTCCAAGGGATACAGTAAATCTGAGGTGAAGCATCGGAATCTATAACTAATTTCACAGGAATGGTTCAAATCATAGTCAGTAAGAAGAGTCAATCTTCTTGTACTTAAGTTGGCATTGTGCCTTTTCTATTTAATTCCGATGCAATTTCTGTGTTTCATCGTCAACAAGAAGGTCAGAGGGATACAGTAATCCTGAAGGGAAGCATCGGAATCTATAACTAGTGTCACAGGAATGGTTCAAAACATAGTCAGTAAGAAGAGTCAGTCTTCTTGTAGTTAAGACGGCATTGTGCCTTTTCTATTAAATTCCGATGCAATTTCTGTGTTTCATCGTCAATAAGAAGGTCCAAGGGATACAGTAAAACTGGAGTGAAGCATCGGAAACTATAACTAGTGTCACAGGAATGGTTCAAAACATAGACAGTAAGAAGAGTCAGTCTTCTTGTACTTACGTCGGCATAGTGCCTTTTCTATTTAATTCCGATGCAATTTGTGTGTTTCAACGTCAATAAGAACGTCCAAGGGATACAGTAAACCTGGAGTGTAGCATCGGAATCTATAACTAGTGTCACAGGAATGGTTCAAAACATAGACCGTAAGAAGAGTCAGTCTTCGTGTACTTAAGTCGGCATTTTGCCTATTTATTTAATTCCGATGCAATTTCTGTGTTTTATCGTCAATAAGAAGATCCAAGGCATACAGTAAACCTGACGTGAAGCATCGGAATCTATAAGTAGTGTCACAGGAATGGTTCAAAACATAGTCTGTAAGAAGAGTCAGTCTTCTTGTACTTAAGTCGGCATTGTACCTTTTCTATTTAATTCCGATGCAATTTCTGTGTTTCATCGTCAATAACAAGGTCCAAGGGATACAGTAAACCTATAGTGAAGCATCGGAATCTATAACTAGTGTCAATGGAATATTTCAAAACATAGACAGTAAGAAGAGTCAGTCTCCTTGTACTTAATTCTGCACTGTGCCTTTTGTATTTAATTCCGATGCAATTTCTGTGTTTCATCGTCAATAAGAATGACCAAGGGATACAGTAAACCTGAAGTGTAGCATCGGAATTTATAACTAGTGTCACAGGAATGGTTCAAAACATAGTCAGTAAGAAGAGTCAGTCTTCTTGTACTTAAGTCGGCATTGTACCTTTTCTATTTAATTCCGATGCAATTTCTGTGTTTAATCGTCAATAAGAAAGACCAAGGGATACAGTAAACCTGGAGTGAAACATCGGAGTCTATAACTAGTGTCACAGGACTGGTTCAAAAATAGACAGTAAGAAGAGTCAGTCTTCTAGAACTTAATTCGGCATTGTGCCTTTTGTATTCAATTCCGATGCAATTTCTGTGTTTCATCGTCAATAAGAAGGTCAGAGGGATACAGTAAACCTGAAGTGAAGCATCGGAATCCATAACTAGTGTCACAGGAATGGTTCAAAACATAGTCAGTAAGAAGAGTCGGTCTTCTTGTACTTAAGTCGGCACTGTGCCTTTTGTATTTAATTCCGATGCAATTTCTGTGTTTCATCGGCAATAAGAAGGTCCAAGGGACACAGTAAACCTGGAGTGAAGCATCGGAATCTGTAACTCGTGTCACAGGAATGGTTCAAATCATAGACTGTAAGATGAGTCACTCTTCATGCACTTCAGTCGGCGTTTTGCCTTTTGTATTTAATTCCGATGCAATTTTTGTGTTTCATAGTCAATAAGAAGGTCCAAGGGATGCAGTAAACCTGAAGTGAAGCATCGGGATCTATAACTAGTGTCACAGGAATCGTTCAAAACATAGTCAGTAAGAAGAGTCAGTCTTCTTGTCCTTAAGTCGGCATAGTGCCTTTTCTATTTAATTCCGATGCAATTTGTGTGTTTCATCGTCAATAAGAAGGTCCAAGGGATGCAGTAAACCAGGAGTGAAGCATCGGAATCTATAACTAGTGTCACAGAAATGGTTCAAAACATAGACAGTAAGAAGAGTCAGTCTTCTTGTACTTAATTCGGCATTGTGCCTTTTGTATTTAATTCCGATGCAATTTCTGTGTTTCATCGTCAATAACAAGGTCCAAGGGATACAGTAAACCTCAAGTGAAGCATCGGAATTTATAACGGGTGTCACAGGAATGGTTCAAACATAGTTAGTAGGAAGAGTCGGTCTTCATGTACTTAAGTCGGCATTGTGCCTTTTGTATTTAATTCCGATGCATTTTCTGTGTTTCATCGTCAATAAGAAGGTCCAAGGGATGCAGTAAACCAGGAGTGAAGCATCGGAATCTATAACTAGTGTCACAGAAATGGTTCAAAACATAGACAGTAAGAAGAGTCAGTCTTATTGTACTTAAGTCGGCATTCTGCCGTTTGTATTTAATTCCGATGCAATTTCTGTGTTTCATTGTCAACAAGAAGGTCCAAGGTATACAGTAAATCTGTAGTGATGCATCGGATCTATGACTAGTGTCACAGGAATGGTTCAAAACATAGTCAGTAAGAAGAGTCAGTCTTCTTGTACTTAATTCGGCATTGTGCCTTTTCAATTTAATTCCGATGCAATTTCTGTGTTTCATCGTCAATAAGAAAGTCCAAGGGATACAGTAAAATGAAGTGAAGCATTGGAATTTATAACTAGTGTCAATGGAATGGTTCAAAACATTGTCAGTAAGAAGAGTCAGTCTTCTTGTACTTAAGTCGGCATTGTGCCTTTTCTATTTATTTCCGATGCAATTTCTGTGTTTCATCGTCAATAAGAAGGTCCATGGGATATAGTAAACCTGGAGTGAAGCATCGGAATCTATTACTAGTGTCACAGGAATGGATCAAAA
>NW_025727841.1:0-83656 GCF_021461385.2 Schistocerca piceifrons | reverse complement strand
TTTAATCGTCAATAAGAAGGTCAGAGGGATACAGTAAACCTGACGTGAAGCACCGGAATCTATAAGTAGTGTAATAGGAATGGTTCAAACCTCAGACAGTAAGAAGAGTCAGTTATCTTGTACTTAAGTCGGCATTGTGCCTTTTGTACTTAATTCCGAAGCAATTTCTGTGTTTCATCGTCAATAAGAAGGTTAGAGGGATACAGTAAACCTGAAGTAAAGCATCGGAATCTATAACGAGTGTCACATGAATGGTTCAAGATATAGACAGTAAGAAGAGTCAGTTTTCTTGTTCTTAAGTCGGCATTGTACTTTTGTATTAATTCCGATGCAATTTCTGTGTTTCATCGTCAAGAAGAAGGTCAGAGGGATACAGTAAACCTGAAGTGAAGCATCGGAATCTATAACTTGTGTAATAGGAATGGTTCAAACCACAGACAGTAAGAAGAGTCAGTTATCATGTACTTAAGTCGGCATTGTGCCTTTTGTACTTAATTCCGAAGCAATTTCTGTGTTTCATCGTCAATAAGAAGGTCAGAGGGATACAGTAAACCTGAAGTAAAGCATCGGAAACTATAAGGAGTGTCACATGAATGGTTCGAAATATAGACAGTAAGAAGAGACAGTTTTCTTGTACTTAAGTCGGCATTGTGCCTTTTATATTTATTTCCGATGCAATTTCTGTGTTTCATCGTCAATTAGGAGGTCAGAGGGAAACAGTAAACCTGAAGTGAAGCATCGGAATCTATAACTAGTGTCACAGGAATGGTTCAAATCATAGACAGTAAGAAGAGTCAGATTTCTTGTACTTAAGTCGGCATTGTGCCTTTTGCATTTAATTCCGATGCAATTTCTGTGTTTCATCGTCAATAAGAAGGTCAGAGGGATACAGTAAACCTGAAATGAAGCATCGAAATCAATAACTAGTGTCACAGGAATGGTTAAAACATAGACAGTAAGAAGAGTCAGTTTTCTTGTACTTAAATTGGCATTGTGCCTTTTATATTTAATTCCGATGCAATATCTGTGTTTCATCGTCAATAAGAAGGTCAGAGGGATACAGTAAACCTGAAGTGAAGCATCGGAATCTATAAGTAGAGTCTCAGGAATGGTTCAAAGCATAGACTGTAAGAAGAGTCAGTTTTCTTGTACTTAAGTCGGCATTGTGCCTTTTGTATTTAATTCCGATGCAATTTCTGTGTTTCATCGTCCATAAGAAGGTCGGTGGGATACAGTAAACCTGAAGTGAAGCATCGGAATCAAAAACTAGTGTCGCAGGAATGGTTCAAACATAGACAGTAAGAAGAGTCAGTTTTCTCGTACTTAAGTCGGCATTGTGCCTTTTATATTTAATTCCGATGCAATTGATGTGTTTCAACGTCAATAAGAAGGTCAGAGGGATTAAGTAAACCTGACGTGAAGCATCGGAATCTATAACTAGTGTAATAGGAATGGTTCAAACCACAGACAGTAAGAAGAGTCAGTTATCTTGTACTTAAGTCGGCATTGTGCCTTTTGTACTTAATTCCGAAGCAATTTCTGTGTTTAATCGTCAATAAGAAGGTCAGAGGGATACAGTAAACCTGAAGTAAAGCATCGGAACCTATAACGAGTGTCACATGAATGGTTCAAAATATAGACAGTAAGAAGAGTCAGTTTTCTTGTACTTAAGTCGGCATTGTACCTTTTGTATTAATTCCGATGCAATTTCTGTGTTTCATCGTCAATAAGTACATCAGAGGGATACAGTAAACCTGAAGCGAAGCATCGGAATATATAACGAGTGTCACATGAATGGTTCAAAATGTAGACAGTAAGAAGAGTCAGTTTTCTTGTACTTAAGTCGGCATTGTACCTTTTGTATTAATTCCGATGCAATTTCTGTGTTTCATCGTCAATAAGAAGGTCAGAGGGATACAGTAAACCTGAAGTGAAGCATCGGAATCTATAACTAGTGTCACAGGAATGGTTCAAAACATAGACAGCAAGAAGAGTCAGTTATCTTGTACTTAAGTCGGCATTGTGTCTTTTGTATTTAATTCCGATGCAATTTCTGTGTTTCATTGTCAATAAGAAGGAAAGAGGGATACAGTAAACCTGAAATGAGGCATCGGAATCTATAACTAGTGTCACAGGAGTGGTTCAAAACATTGACAGTAGGAAGAGCCAGTTTTCTTGTACTTAAGTCGGCATTGTGCCTTTTGTATTTAATTCCGATGAAATTTCTGTGTTTCATCGTCAATAAGAAGGTCAGAGGGATACAGTAAACCTGAAGTGAAGCATCGGTATCTATAACTAGTGTCACAGGAATGGATCAAAACATAAACAGTAAGAAGAGACAGTTTTCTTGTACTTAAGTCGGCATTGTGCCTTTTATATTTAATTTCGATGCAATTTCTGTGTTTCATCGTCAATTAGAAGGTCAGAGGGAAACAGTAAACCTGAAGTGAAGCATCGGAATCTATAACTAGTGTCACAGGAATGGTTCAAATCATAGACAATAAGAAGAATCAGTTATCTTGTACTTAAGTCGGCATTGTGCCTTTTGTATATAATTCCGATGCAATTTCTGTGTTTCATCGTCAATAAGTACATCAGAGGGATACAGTAAACCTGAAGCGAAGCATTAGAATCTATAACTAGTGTCACAGGAATGGTTCAAAACATAGGCAGTAAGAAGAGTCAGTTTTCTTGTACTTGAGCCTGCATTGTGCCTTTTGTATTTAATTCCGATGCAATTTCTGCGTTTCATCGTCAATAAGTACATCAGAGGGATACAGTAAACCTGAAGCGAAGCATTGGTATCTATAACTAGTGTCACAGGAATGGTTCAAAACATAGACTGTAAGAAGAGTCAGTTTTCTTGTACTTAAGTCGGCATTGTGCCTTTTGAATTTATTTCCGATGCAATTTCTGTGATTCATCGTCAATAAGAAGGTCAGAGGGATACAGTAGACCTGAAGTGAAGCATCGGAATCTATAACTAGTGTCAGATCAATGGTTCAAAACATAGACAGTGAGAAGAGTCAGTTTTCTTGTACTTAAGTCAGCATTGTGCCTTTTGTAATTAATTCCTACACAATATCTGTGTTTCATCGTCAATAAGAAGGTCAGAGGGATACAGTAAACCTGAAGTGAAGCATCGGAATCTATAACTAGTGTCACAGGAATGGTTCAAAACATAGACAGTAAGAAGAGTCAGTTTTCTTGTACTTAAGTCGGCATTGTTCCTATTGTATTTAATTCCGATGCAATATCTGTGTTACATCGTCAATAAAAAGGTCAGAGGGATACAGTAAACCTGAAGTGAAGCATCGGAATCTATAACTAGTGTCTCAGGAATGGTTCAAATCATAGACAATAAGAAGAATCAGTTATCTTGTACTTAAGTCGGCATTGTGCCTTTTGTATTTAATTCAGAAGCAATTTCTGTGTTTCGTCGTCAATAAGAAGGTCAGAGGGATACAGTATACCTTAAGTGAAGCATCGGAATCTATACCTAGTATAAGAGGAATGGTTCAAACATAGACAGTTAGAAGAGTTAGTTTTCTTGTACTTAAGTCGGCATTGTGCCTTTTCTATTTAATTCCGATGCAATTTCTATGTTTCATCGTCAATTAGAAGGTCAGAGGGATACAGTAAACCTGAAGTGAAGCATCGGAATCAGTAACTAGTGGCACAAAAATGGATCACAACATAGACAGTAAGAAGCGTCAGTTATCTTGTACTTAATTCGGCATAGTGCATTTTATATTTAATTCCGATGCAATTTCTGTGTTTCATCGTCAATAAGAAGTTCAGAGAGATGCAGTAAACCTGACGTGAAGCATCGGAATCTATAACTAGTGTAATAGGAATGGTTCAAACCACAGACAGTAAGAAGAGTCAGTTATCTTGTACTTAAGTCGGCACTGTGCCTTTTGTATTTAATTCCGATGCAATTTCTGTGTTTCATCGTCAATAAGAAGGTCAGAGGGATACAGTAAACCTGAAGTGAAGCATCGGAATCTATAACTAGTGTAACAGGAATGGTTCAAACATAGACAGTTAGAAGAGTTAGTTTTCTTGTACTTAAGTCGGCATTGTGCCTTTTCTATTTAATTCCGATGCAATTTCTATGTTTCATCGTAATTAGAAGGTCAGAGGGATACAGTAAACCCGAAGTGAAGCATCGGAATCAATGACTAGTGTCACAGGAATGGTTCAACACATAGACAGTAAGAAGAGTCAGTTTTCTTGTACTTAAGTCGGCATTGTGCCTTTTATATTTAATTCCGATGCAATATCTGTGTTTCATCGTCAGTAAGAAGGTCAGAGGGATACAGTAAACCTGAAGTGAAGCATCGGAATCTATAAGTAGAGTCACAGGAATGATTCAAAGCATAGACAGTAAGAAGAGTCAGTTTTCTTGTACTTAAGTCGGCATTGTGCCTTTTGTATTTAATTCCGATGCAATTTCTGTGTTTCATCGTCAATAAGTAGGTCAGAGGGATACAGTAAACCTGAAGTGAAGCATTAGAATCTATAACTAGTGTCACAGGAATGGTTCAAAACATAGGCAGTAAGAAGAGTCAGTTTTCTTGTACTTGAGTCTGCATTGTGCCTTTTGTATTTAATTCCGATGCAATTTCTGCGTTTCATCGTCAATAAGAACATCAGAGGGATACAGAAAACCTGAAGCGAAGCATTGAAATCTATAACTAGTGTCACAGGAATGGTTCAAAACATAGACTGTAAGAAGAGTCAGTTTTCTTGTACTTAAGTCAGCATTGTGCCTTTTGTAATTAATTCCGATATAATATCTGTGTTTCATCGTCAATAAGAAGGTCAGTGGGATACAGTAAACCTGAAGTGAAGCATCGGAATCTATAACTAGTGTCAGAGGAATGGTTGAAAACATAGACAGTAAGAAGAGTCAGTTTTCTTGTACTTAAGTCGGCATTGTTCCTATTGTATTTAATTCCGATGCAATATCTGTGTTACATCGTCAATAAGAAGGTCAGAGGGATACAGTAAACCTGAAGTGAAGCATCGGAATCTATAACTAGTGTCACAGGAATGGTTCAAATCATAGGCAATAAGAAGAATCAGTTATCTTGTACTTATGTCGGTATTGTGCCTTTTGTATTTAATTCAGAAGCAATTTCTGTTTTTCATCGTCAATACGAAGGCCAGAGGGATACAGTAAACCTGAAGTAAAGCATCGAAATCTATAACGAGAGTCACATGAATGGTTGAAAACGTAGTCAGTAGGAAGAGTCAGTTTTCTTGTACTCAAGCCGGCATTGTGCCTTTTGTATTTACTTCCGATGCAATATATGGGTTTCGTCGTCAACAAGAAGGTCAGAGGGATACAGTACACCTTAAGTGAAGCATCGGAATCTGTACCTAGTATAACAGGAATGGTTCAAACATAGACAGTTAGAAGAGCTACTTTTCTTGTACTTAAGTCGGCATTGTGCCTTTTCTATTTAATTCTTATGCAATTTCTATGTTTCATCGTCAATTAGAAGGTCAGAGGGATACAGTAAACCTGAAGTGAAGCATCGGAATCAATAACTAGTGTCTCAGGAATGGATCACAACATAGACAGTAAGAAGAGTCAGTTATCTTGTACTTAAGTCGGCATTGTGCATTTTATATTTAATTCCGATGCAATTTCTGTGTTTCATCGTCAATAAGAAGTTCAGAGGGATGCAGTAAACCTGACGTGAAGCATCGGAATCTATAACTAGTGTAATAGGAATGGTTCAAACCACAGACAGTAAGAAGAGTCAGTTATCTTGTACTTAAGTCGGCATTGTGCCTTTTGTACTTAATTCCGAAGCAATTTCTGTGTCTTCGTCAATAAGAAGGTCAGAGGGATACAGTAAACCTGAAGTAAAGCATCGGAATCTGTAACGAGTGTCACATGAATGGTTCAAAATATAGACAGTAAGAAGAGTCAGTTTTCTTGTACTTAAGTCGGCATTGTACCTTTTGTATTAATTCCGATGCAATTTCTGTGTCTCATCGTCAATAAGAAGGTCAGAGGGATACAGTAAACCTGAAGTGAAGCATCGGAATCTATAACTAGTGACACAGGAAGGGTTCAAAACATAGACAGTAAGAAGAGTCAGTTTTCTTGTACTTAAGTCGGAATTGTGTCTTTTGAATTTAATTCCGATGCAATTTCTGTGTTTCATTGTCAATTAGAACGACAGAGGGATCCAGTAAACCTGAAGTGAGGCATCGGAATCCATAACTAGTGTCACAGGAGTGGTTCAAACATTGACAGTAAGAAGAGTCAGTTTTCTTGTACTTAAGTTGGCATTGTGCCTTTTGTATTTAATTCCGATGCAATTTCTGTGTTTCATCGCCAATAAGAAGGTCAGAGGGATACAGTAAACCTGAAGTGAAGCATCGGAATCTATAACTAGTGTAACAGGAATGGTTCAAACATAGACAGTTAGAAGAGTTAGTTTTCTTGTACTTAAGTCGGCATTGTGCCTTTTCTATTTAATTCCGATGCAATTTCTATGTTTAATCGTCAATTAGAAGGTCAGAGGGATACAGTAAACCCGAAGTGAAGCATCGGAATCACTGACTAGTGTCACAGGAATGGTTCAACACATAGACAGTAAGAAGAGTCAGTTTTCTTGTATTTAAGTCAGCATTGTGCCTTTTATATTTAATTCCGATGCAATATCTGTGTTTCATCGTCAATAAGAAGATCAGAGGGATACAGTAAACCTGAAGTGAAGAATCGGAATCTATAAGTAGAGTCTCAGGAATGGTTCAAAGCATAGACTGTAAGAAGAGTCAGTTTTCTTGTACTTAAGTCAGCATTGTGCCTTTTGTATTTAATTCCGATGCAATTTCTGTGTTTTATCGTCAATAAGAACGTCACTGGGATACAGTAAACCTTAAGTGAAGCATTGGAATCTATAACTAGTGTCACAGGAATGGTTCAAAACATAGACAGTAAGAAGAGTCAGCTTTCTTGTACTTAAGTCGGTATTGTAGCTTTTGTATTAATTCCGATGCAATTTCTGCGTTTCAGCGTCAATAAGAACCTCAGAGGGATACAGTAAACCAGAAGTGAAGCATCGGAATCAATAACTAGTGTCACAGGAGTGGTTCAAAACATTGACAGTAGGAAGAGTCTGTTTTCTTGTACTTAAGTCGGCATTGTGCCTTTTGTATATAATTCCGATGCAATTTCTGTGTTTCATCGTCAATAAGTACATCAGAGGGATACAGTAAACCTGAAACGAAGCATTAGAATCTATAACTAGTGTCACAGGAATGGTTCAAAACATAGGCAGTAAGATGAGTCAGTTTTCTTGTACTTGAGCCTGCATTGTGCCTTTTGTATTTAATTCCGATGCAATTTCTGCGTTTCATCGTCAATAAGTACATCAGAGGGATACAGTAAACCTGAAGCGAAGCATTGGAATCTATAACTAGTGTCACAGGAATGGTTCAAAACATAGACTGTAAGAAGAGTCAGTTTTCTTGTACTTAAGTCGGCATTGTGCCTTTTGAATTTAATTCCGATGCAATTTCTGTGATTCATCGTCAATAAGAAGGTCAGAGGGATACAGTAGACCTGAAGTGAAGCATCGGAATCTATAACTAGTGTCAGATCAATGGTTCAAAACATAGACAGTGAGAAGAGTCAGTTTTCTTGTACTTAAGTCAGCATTGTGCCTTTTGTAATTAATTCCGATACAATATCTGTGTTTCATCGTCAATAAGAAGGTCAGTGGGATACAGTAAACCTGATGTGAAGCATCGGAATCTATAACTAGTGTCCCAGGAATGGTTCAAAACATAGACAGTAAGAAGAGTCAGTTTTCTTCTACTTAAGTCGGCATTGTTCCAATTGTATTTAATTCCGATGCAATATCTGTGTTACATCGTCAATAAGAAGGCCAGAGGGATACAGTAAACCTGAAGTGAAGCATCGGAATCTATAACTAGTGTCTCAGGAATGGTTCAAATCATAGACAATAAGAAGAATCAGTTATCTTGTACTTAAGTCGGCATTGTGCCTTTTGTATTTAATTCAGAAGCAATTTCTGTGTTTCGTCGTCAATAAGAAGGTCAGAGGGATACAGTATACCTTAAGTGAAGCATCGGAATCTATACCTAGTATAAGAGGAATGGTTCAAACATAGACAGTTAGAAGAGTTAGTTTTCTTGTACTTAAGTCGGCATTGTGCCTTTTCTATTTAATTCCGATGCAATTTCTATGTTTCATCGTCAATTAGAAGGTCAGAGGGATACAGTAAACCTGAAGTGAAGCATCGGAATCAGTAACTAGTGGCACAAAAATGGATCACAACATAGACAGTAAGAAGCGTCAGTTATCTTGTACTTAATTCGGCATAGTGCATTTTATATTTAATTCCGATGCAATTTCTGTGTTTCATCGTCAATAAGAAGTTCAGAGAGATGCAGTAAACCTGACGTGAAGCATCGGAATCTATAACTAGTGTAATAGGAATGGTTCAAACCACAGACAGTAAGAAGAGTCAGTTATCTTGTACTTAAGTCGGCACTGTGCCTTTTGTATTTAATTCCGATGCAATTTCTGTGTTTCATCGTCAATAAGAAGGTCAGAGGGATACAGTAAACCTGAAGTGAAGCATCGGAATCTATAACTAGTGTAACAGGAATGGTTCAAACATAGACAGTTAGAAGAGTTAGTTTTCTTGTACTTAAGTCGGCATTGTGCCTTTTCTATTTAATTCCGATGCAATTTCTATGTTTCATCGTAATTAGAAGGTCAGAGGGATACAGTAAACCCGAAGTGAAGCATCGGAATCAATGACTAGTGTCACAGGAATGGTTCAACACATAGACAGTAAGAAGAGTCAGTTTTCTTGTACTTAAGTCGGCATTGTGCCTTTTATATTTAATTCCGATGCAATATCTGTGTTTCATCGTCAGTAAGAAGGTCAGAGGGATACAGTAAACCTGAAGTGAAGCATCGGAATCTATAAGTAGAGTCACAGGAATGATTCAAAGCATAGACAGTAAGAAGAGTCAGTTTTCTTGTACTTAAGTCGGCATTGTGCCTTTTGTATTTAATTCCGATGCAATTTCTGTGTTTCATCGTCAATAAGTAGGTCAGAGGGATACAGTAAACCTGAAGTGAAGCATTAGAATCTATAACTAGTGTCACAGGAATGGTTCAAAACATAGGCAGTAAGAAGAGTCAGTTTTCTTGTACTTGAGTCTGCATTGTGCCTTTTGTATTTAATTCCGATGCAATTTCTGCGTTTCATCGTCAATAAGAACATCAGAGGGATACAGAAAACCTGAAGCGAAGCATTGAAATCTATAACTAGTGTCACAGGAATGGTTCAAAACATAGACTGTAAGAAGAGTCAGTTTTCTTGTACTTAAGTCAGCATTGTGCCTTTTGTAATTAATTCCGATATAATATCTGTGTTTCATCGTCAATAAGAAGGTCAGTGGGATACAGTAAACCTGAAGTGAAGCATCGGAATCTATAACTAGTGTCACAGGAATGGTTGAAAACATAGACAGTAAGAAGAGTCAGTTTTCTTGTACTTAAGTCGGCATTGTTCCTATTGTATTTAATTCCGATGCAATATCTGTGTTACATCGTCAATAAGAAGGTCAGAGGGATACAGTAAACCTGAAGTGAAGCATCGGAATCTATAACTAGTGTCACAGGAATGGTTCAAATCATAGGCAATAAGAAGAATCAGTTATCTTGTACTTATGTCGGTATTGTGCCTTTTGTATTTAATTCAGAAGCAATTTCTGTTTTTCATCGTCAATACGAAGGCCAGAGGGATACAGTAAACCTGAAGTAAAGCATCGAAATCTATAACGAGAGTCACATGAATGGTTGAAAACGTAGTCAGTAGGAAGAGTCAGTTTTCTTGTACTCAAGCCGGCATTGTGCCTTTTGTATTTACTTCCGATGCAATATATGGGTTTCGTCGTCAATAAGAAGGTCAGAGGGATACAGTACACCTTAAGTGAAGCATCGGAATCTGTACCTAGTATAACAGGAATGGTTCAAACATAGACAGTTAGAAGAGCTACTTTTCTTGTACTTAAGTCGGCATTGTGCCTTTTCTATTTAATTCTTATGCAATTTCTATGTTTCATCGTCAATTAGAAGGTCAGAGGGATACAGTAAACCTGAAGTGAAGCATCGGAATCAATAACTAGTGTCTCAGGAATGGATCACAACATAGACAGTAAGAAGAGTCAGTTATCTTGTACTTAAGTCGGCATTGTGCATTTTATATTTAATTCCGATGCAATTTCTGTGTTTCATCGTCAATAAGAAGTTCAGAGGGATGCAGTAAACCTGACGTGAAGCATCGGAATCTATAACTAGTGTAATAGGAATGGTTCAAACCACAGACAGTAAGAAGAGTCAGTTATCTTGTACTTAAGTCGGCATTGTGCCTTTTGTACTTAATTCCGAAGCAATTTCTGTGTCATCGTCAATAAGAAGGTCAGAGGGATACAGTAAACCTGAAGTAAAGCATCGGAATCTGTAACGAGTGTCACATGAATGGTTCAAAATATAGACAGTAAGAAGAGTCAGTTTTCTTGTACTTAAGTCGGCATTGTACCTTTTGTATTAATTCCGATGCAATTTCTGTGTCTCATCGTCAATAAGAAGGTCAGAGGGATACAGTAAACCTGAAGTGAAGCATCGGAATCTATAACTAGTGACACAGGAAGGGTTCAAATCATAGACAGTAAGAAGAGTCAGTTTTCTTGTACTTAAGTCGGAATTGTGTCTTTTGAATTTAATTCCGATGCAATTTCTGTGTTTCATTGTCAATTAGAACGACAGAGGGATCCAGTAAACCTGAAGTGAGGCATCGGAATCCATAACTAGTGTCACAGGAGTGGTTCAAACATTGACAGTAAGAAGAGTCAGTTTTCTTGTACTTAAGTTGGCATTGTGCCTTTTGTATTTAATTCCGATGCAATTTCTGTGTTTCATCGCCAATAAGAAGGTCAGAGGGATACAGTAAACCTGAAGTGAAGCATCGGAATCTATAACTAGTGTAACAGGAATGGTTCAAACATAGACAGTTAGAAGAGTTAGTTTTCTTGTACTTAAGTCGGCATTGTGCCTTTTCTATTTAATTCCGATGCAATTTCTATGTTTAATCGTCAATTAGAAGGTCAGAGGGATACAGTAAACCCGAAGTGAAGCATCGGAATCACTGACTAGTGTCACAGGAATGGTTCAACACATAGACAGTAAGAAGAGTCAGTTTTCTTGTATTTAAGTCAGCATTGTGCCTTTTATATTTAATTCCGATGCAATATCTGTGTTTCATCGTCAATAAGAAGATCAGAGGGATACAGTAAACCTGAAGTGAAGAATCGGAATCTATAAGTAGAGTCTCAGGAATGGTTCAAAGCATAGACTGTAAGAAGAGTCAGTTTTCTTGTACTTAAGTCAGCATTGTGCCTTTTGTATTTAATTCCGATGCAATTTCTGTGTTTTATCGTCAATAAGAACGTCACTGGGATACAGTAAACCTTAAGTGAAGCATTGGAATCTATAACTAGTGTCACAGGAATGGTTCAAAACATAGACAGTAAGAAGAGTCAGCTTTCTTGTACTTAAGTCGGTATTGTAGCTTTTGTATTAATTCCGATGCAATTTCTGCGTTTCAGCGTCAATAAGAACCTCAGAGGGATACAGTAAACCAGAAGTGAAGCATCGGAATCAATAACTAGTGTCACAGGAGTGGTTCAAAACATTGACAGTAGGAAGAGTCTGTTTTCTTGTACTTAAGTCGGCATTGTGCCTTTTGTATATAATTCCGATGCAATTTCTGTGTTTCATCGTCAATAAGTACATCAGAGGGATACAGTAAACCTGAAACGAAGCATTAGAATCTATAACTAGTGTCACAGGAATGGTTCAAAACATAGGCAGTAAGATGAGTCAGTTTTCTTGTACTTGAGCCTGCATTGTGCCTTTTGTATTTAATTCCGATGCAATTTCTGCGTTTCATCGTCAATAAGTACATCAGAGGGATACAGTAAACCTGAAGCGAAGCATTGGAATCTATAACTAGTGTCACAGGAATGGTTCAAAACATAGACTGTAAGAAGAGTCAGTTTTCTTGTACTTAAGTCGGCATTGTGCCTTTTGAATTTAATTCCGATGCAATTTCTGTGATTCATCGTCAATAAGAAGGTCAGAGGGATACAGTAGACCTGAAGTGAAGCATCGGAATCTATAACTAGTGTCAGATCAATGGTTCAAAACATAGACAGTGAGAAGAGTCAGTTTTCTTGTACTTAAGTCAGCATTGTGCCTTTTGTAATTAATTCCGATACAATATCTGTGTTTCATCGTCAATAAGAAGGTCAGTGGGATACAGTAAACCTGATGTGAAGCATCGGAATCTATAACTAGTGTCCCAGGAATGGTTCAAAACATAGACAGTAAGAAGAGTCAGTTTTCTTCTACTTAAGTCGGCATTGTTCCTATTGTATTTAATTCCGATGCAATATCTGTGTTACATCGTCAATAAGAAGGCCAGAGGGATACAGTAAACCTGAAGTGAAGCATCGGAATCTATAACTAGTGTCTCAGGAATGGTTCAAATCATAGACAATAAGAAGAATCAGTTATCTTGTACTTAAGTCGGCATTGTGCCTTTTGTATTTAATTCAGAAGCAATTTCTGTGTTTCGTCGTCAATAAGAAGGTCAGAGGGATACAGTATACCTTAAGTGAAGCATCGGAATCTATACCTAGTATAAGAGGAATGGTTCAAACATAGACAGTTAGAAGAGTTAGTTTTCTTGTACTTAAGTCGGCATTGTGCCTTTTCTATTTAATTCCGATGCAATTTCTATGTTTCATCGTCAATTAGAAGGTCAGAGGGATACAGTAAACCTGAAGTGAAGCATCGGAATCAGTAACTAGTGTCACAAAAATGGATCACAACATAGACAGTAAGAAGAGTCAGTTAACTTGTACTTAATTCGGCATAGTGCATTTTATATTTAATTCCGATGCAATTTCTGTGTTTCATCGTCAATAAGAAGTTCAGAGAGATGCAGTAAACCTGACGTGATGCATCGGAATCTATAACTAGTGTAATAGGAATGGTTCAAACCACAGACAGTAAGAAGAGTCAGTTATCTTGTACTTAAGTCGGCACTGTGCCTTTTGTATTTAATTCCGATGCAATTTCTGTGTTTCATCGTCAATAAGAAGGTCAGAGGGATACAGTAAACCTGAAGTGAAGCATCGGAATCTATAACTAGTGTAACAAAAATGGTTCAAACATAGACAGTTAGAAGAGTTAGTTTTCTTGTACTTAAGTCGGCATTGTGCCTTTTCTATTTAATTCCGATGCAATTTCTATGTTTCATCGTAATTAGAAGGTCAGAGGGATACAGTAAACCCGAAGTGAAGCATCGGAATCAATGACTAGTGTCACAGGAATGGTTCAACACATAGACAGTAAGAAGAGTCAGTTTTCTTGTACTTAAGTCGGCATTGTGCCTTTTATATTTAATTCCGATGCAATATCTGTGTTTCATCGTCAGTAAGAAGGTCAGAGGGATACAGTAAACCTGAAGTGAAGCATCGGAATCTATAAGTAGAGTCACAGGAATGGTTCAAAGCATAGACTGTAAGAAGAGTCAGTTTTCTTGTACTTAAGTCGGCATTGTGCCTTTTGTATTTAATTCCGATGCAATTTCTGTGTTTCATCGTCAATAAGTAGGTCAGAGGGATACAGTAAACCTGAAGTGAAGCATTAGAATGTATAACTAGTGTCACAGGAATGGTTCAAAACATAGGCAGTAAGAAGAGTCAGTTTTCTTGTACTTGAGTCAGCATTGTGCCTTTTGTATTTAATTCCGATGCAATTTCTGCGTTTCATCGTCAATAAGAACATCAGAGGGATACAGAAAACCTGAAGCGAAGCATTGAAATCTATAACTAGTGTCACAGGAATGGTTCAAAACATAGACTGTAAGAAGAGTCAGTTTTATTGTACTTAAGTCGGCATTGTGCCTTTTGAATTTAATTCCGATGCAATTTCTGTGATTCATCGTCAATAAGAAGGTCAGAGGGATACAGTAGACCTGAAGTGAAGCATCGAAATCTATAACTAGTGTCAGATGAATGGTTCAAAACATAGACAGTGAGAAGAGTCAGTTTTCTTGTACTTAAGTCAGCATTGTGCCTTTTGTAATTAATTCCGATATAATATCTGTGTTTCATCGTCAATAAGAAGGTCAGTGGGATACAGTAAACCTGAAGTGAAGCATCGGAATCTATAACTAGTGTCACAGGAATGGTTGAAAACATAGACAGTAAGAAGAGTCAGTTTTCTTGTACTTCAGTCTGCTTTGTTCCTATTGTATTTAATTCCGATGCAATATCTGTGTTACATCGTCAATAAGAAGGTCAGAGGGATACAGTAAACCTGAAGTGAAGCATCGGAATCTATAACTAGTGTCACAGGAATGGTTCAAATCATAGGCAATAAGAAGAATCAGTTATCTTGTACTCAAGTCGGTATTGTGCCTTTTGTATTTAATTCAGAAGCAATTTCTGTTTTTCATCGTCAATTAGAAGGTCAGAGGGATACAGTAAACCCGAAGTGAAGCATCGGAATCACTGACTAGTGTCACAGGAATGGTTCAACACATAGACAGTAAGAAGAGTCAATTTTCTTGTACTTAAGTCGGCATTGTGCCTTTTATATTTAATTCCGATGCAATATCTGTGTTTCATCGTCAGTAAGAAGGTCAGAGGGATACAGTAAACCTGAAGTGAAGCATCGGAATCTATAAGTAGAGTCACAGGAATGGTTCAAAGCATAGACTGTAAGAAGAGTCAGTTTTCTTGTACTTAAGTCGGCATTGTGCCTTTTGTATTTAATTCCGATGCAATTTCTGTGTTTCATCGTCAATAAGTAGTGTCCAGAGGGATACAGTAAACCTGAAGTGAAGCATTAGAATCTATAACTAGTGTCACAGGAATGGTTCAAAACATAGGCAGTAAGAAGAGTCAGTTTTCTTGTACTTGAGTCTGCATTGTGCCTTTTGTATTTAATTCCGATGCAATTTCTGCGTTTCATCGTCAATAAGAACATCAGAGGGATACAGAAAACCTGAAGCGAAGCATTGAAATCTATAACTAGTGTCACAGGAATGGTTCAAAACATAGACTGTAAGAAGAGTCAGTTTTATTGTACTTAAGTCGGCATTGTGCCTTTTGAATTTAATTCCGATGCAATTTCTGTGATTCATCGTCAATAAGAAGGTCAGAGGGATACAGTAGACCTGAAGTGAAGCATCGAAATCTATTACTAGTGTCAGATGAATGGTTCAAAACATAGACAGTGAGAAGAGTCAGTTTTCTTGTACTTAAGTCAGCATTGTGCCTTTTGTAATTAATTCCGATATAATATCGGTGTTTCATCGTCAATAAGAAGGTCAGTGGGATACAGTAAACCTGAAGTGAAGCATCGGAATCTATAACTAGTGTCACAGGAATGGTTGAAAACATAGACAGTAAGAAGAGTCAGTTTTCTTGTACTTAAGTCGGCATTGTTCCTATTGTATTTAATTCCGATGCAATATCTGTGTTACATCGTCAATAAGAAGGTCAGAGGGATACAGTAAACCTGAAGTGAAGCATCGGAATGTATAACTAGTGTAACAGGAATGGTTCAAACCACAGACAGTAAGAAGAGTCAGTTATCTTGTACTTAAGTCGGCATTGTGCCTTTTGTATGTAATTCCGATGCAATTTCTGTGTTTCGTCGTCAATAAGAAGGACAGAGGGATACAGTAAACCTGAAGTGAAGCATCGGAATCAATTACTAGTGTCACAGGAATGTTTCACAACATAGACAGTAAGAAGAGTCAGTTATCTTGTACTTAAGTCGGCATTGTGCATTTTATATTTAATTCCGATGCAATTTCTGTGTTTCATCGTCAATAAGAAGGTCAGAGGGATACAGTAAACCTGACGTGAAGCATCGGAATCGATAACTAGTGTAATAGGAATGGTTCAAACCACAGACAGTAAGAAGAGTCAGTTATCTTGTACTTAAGTCGGCATTGTGCATTTTGTACTTAATTCCGAAGCAATTTCTGTGTTTCATCGTCAATATGAAGGTCAGAGGGATACAGTAAACCTGAAGTAAAGCATCGGAATCTATAACGAGTGTCACATGAATGGTTCAAAATGTAGACAGTAAGAAGAGTCAGTTTTCTTGTAATTAAGACGGCATTGTACTTTTTGTATTAATTCCGATGCAATTTCTGTGTTTCATCGTCAATAAGAAGGTCAGAGGGATATAGTAAACCTGAAGTGAAGCATCGGAATCTATAACTAGTGTCACAGGAACGGTTCAAAACATAGACAGTAAGAAGAGTCAATTATCTTGTACTTAAGTCGGCATTGTGTCTTTTGTATTTAATTCCGATGCAATTTCTGTCTTTCATTGTCAATAAGAAGGACAGAGGGATACAGTAAACCTGAAGTGAGGCATCGGAATCTATAACTAGTGTCACAGGAGTGGTTCAAAACATTGACAGTAGGAAGAGTCAGTTTTCTTGTACTTAAGTCGGCATTGTGCCTTTTGTATTTAATTCCGATGAAATTTCTGTGTTTCGTCGTCAATAAGAAGGTCAGAGGGATACAGTAAACCTGAAGTGAAAGATCGGTATCTATAACTAGTGTCACAGGAATGGATCAAAATATAAACAGTAAGAAGAGACAGTTTTCTTGTACTTAAGTCGGCATTGTGCCTTTTATATTTAATTCCGATGCAATTTCTGTGTTTCATCGTCAATTAGAAGATCAGAGGGAAACAGTAAACCTGAAGTGAAGCATCGGAATCTATAACTAGTGTCACAGGAATGGTTCAAATCATAGACAATAAGAAGAATCAGTTATCTTGTACTTAAGTCGGCATTGTGCCTTTTGTATTTAATTCCGATGCAATTTCTGTGTTTCATCGTCAATAAGTAGGTCAGAGGGATACAGTAAACCTGAAGCGAAGCATTAGAATCTATAACTAGTGTCACAGGAATGGTTCAAAACATAGGCAGGAAGAAGAGTCAGTTTTCTTGTACTTGAGCCAGCATTGTGCCTTTTGTATTTAATTCCGATGCAATTTCTGCGTTTCATCGTCAATAAGTACATCAGAGGGATACAGTAAACCTGAAGCGAAGCATTGGAATCTATAACTAGTGTCACAGGAATGGTTCAAAACATAGACTGTAAGAAGAGTCAGTTCTCTTGTACTTAAGTCGGCATTGTGCCTTTTGAATTTAATTCCGATGCAATTTCTGTGATTCATCGTCAATAAGAAGGTCAGAGGGATACAGTAGACCTGAAGTGTAGCATCGGAATCTATAACTAGTGTCAGATCAATGGTTCAAAACATAGACAGTGAGAAGGGTCAGTTTTCTTGTACTTAAGTCAGCATTGTGCCTTTTGTAATTAATTCCGATACAGTATCTGTGTTTCATCGTCAATAAGAAGGTCAGTGGGAAACAGTAAAGCTGACGTGAAGCATCGGAATCTATAACTAGTGTCACAGGAATGGTTCAAAACATAGACAGTAAGAAGAGTCAGTTTTCTTGTACTTAAGTTGGCATTGTTCCTATTGTATTTAATTCCGATGCAATATCTGTGTTACATCGTCAATAAGAAGGTCAGAGGGATACAGTAAACCTGAAGTGAAGCATCGGAATCTATAACTAGTGTCACAGGAATGGTTCAAATCATAGACAGTAAGAAGAATCAGTTATCTTGTACTTAAGTCGGCATTGTGCCTTTTGTATTTAATTCAGAAGCAATTTCTGTTTTTCATCGTCAATAAGAAGGTCAGAGGGATACAGTAAACCTGAAGTGAAGCATCGGAATCTATAACTGGTGTCACAGGAATGGTTCAAATCATAGACAATAAGAAGAATCAGTTGTCTTGTACTTAAGTCGGCATTGTGCCTTTTGTATTTAATTCAGAAGCAATTTCTGTGTTTCGTCGTCAATAAGAAGGTCAGAGGGATACAGTATACCTTAAGTGAAGCATCGGAAACTATACCTAGTATAAGAGGAATGGTTCAAACATAGACAGTTAGAAGAGTTAGTTTTCTTGTACTTAAGTCGGCATTGTGCCTTTTCTATTTAATTCCGATGCAATTTCTATGTTTCGTCGTCAATTAGAAGGTCAGAGGGATACAGTAAACCTGAAGTGAAGCATCTGAATCAGTAACTAGTGTCACAAAAATGGATCACAACATAGACAGTAAGAAGAGTCAGTTATCTTGTACTTAAGTCGGCATTGTGCATTTTATATTTAATTCCGATGCAATTTTTGTGTTTCATCGTCAATAAGAAGTTCAGAGGGATGCAGTAAACCTGACGTGAAGCATCGGAATCCATAACTAGTGTAATAGGAATGGTTCAAACCACAGACAGTAAGAAGAGTCAGTTATCTTGTACTTAAGTCGGCATTGTGCATTTTGTTCTTAATTCCGAAGCAATTTCTGTGTTTCATCGTCAATAAGAAGGTCAGAGGGATACAGTAAACCTGAAGTAAAGCATCGGAAACTGTAGCGAGTGTCACATGAATGGTTCAAACTATAGACAGTAAGAAGAGTCAGTTTTCTTGTACTTAAGTTGGCATTGTGCCTTTTGTATTTAATTCCGATGCAATTTCTTTGTTTCATCGCCAATAAGAAGGTCAGAGGGATACAGTAAACCTGAAGTGAAGCATCGGAATCTATAACTAGTGTAACAGGAATGGTTCAAACATAGACAGTTAGAAGAGTTAGTTTTCTTGTACTTAAGTCGGCATTGTGCCTTTTCTATTTAATTCCGATGCAATTTCTATGTTTAATCGTCAATTAGAAGGTCAGAGGGATACAGTAAACCCGAAGTGAAGCATCGGAATCACTGACTAGTGTCACAGGAATGGTTCAACACATAGACAGTAAGAAGAGTCAGTTTTCTTGTATTTAAGTCAGCATTGTGCCTTTTATATTTAATTCCGATGCAATATCTGTGTTTCATCGTCAATAAGAAGATCAGAGGGATACAGTAAACCTGAAGTGAAGAATCGGAATCTATAAGTAGAGTCTCAGGAATGGTTCAAAGCATAGACTGTAAGAAGAGTCAGTTTTCTTGTACTTAAGTCAGCATTGTGCCTTTTGTATTTAATTCCGATGCAATTTCTGTGTTTTATCGTCAATAAGAACGTCACTGGGATACAGTAAACCTTAAGTGAAGCATTGGAATCTATAACTAGTGTCACAGGAATGGTTCAAAACATAGACAGTAAGAAGAGTCAGCTTTCTTGTACTTAAGTCGGTATTGTAGCTTTTGTATTAAATCCGATGCAATTTCTGCGTTTCAGCGTCAATAAGAACCTCAGAGGGATACAGTAAACCAGAAGTGAAGCATCGGAATCAATAACTAGTGTCACAGGAGTGGTTCAAAACATTGACAGTAGGAAGAGTCTGTTTTCTTGTACTTAAGTCGGCATTGTGCCTTTTGTATATAATTCCGATGCAATTTCTGTGTTTCATCGTCAATAAGTACATCAGAGGGATACAGTAAACCTGAAACGAAGCATTAGAATCTATAACTAGTGTCACAGGAATGGTTCAAAACATAGGCAGTAAGATGAGTCAGTTTTCTTGTACTTGAGCCTGCATTGTGCCTTTTGTATTTAATTCCGATGCAATTTCTGCGTTTCATCGTCAATAAGTACATCAGAGGGATACAGTAAACCTGAAGCGAAGCATTGGAATCTATAACTAGTGTCACAGGAATGGTTCAAAACATAGACTGTAAGAAGAGTCAGTTTTCTTGTACTTAAGTCGGCATTGTGCCTTTTGAATTTAATTCCGATGCAATTTCTGTGATTCATCGTCAATAAGAAGGTCAGAGGGATACAGTAGACCTGAAGTGAAGCATCGGAATCTATAACTAGTGTCAGATCAATGGTTCAAAACATAGACAGTGAGAAGAGTCAGTTTTCTTGTACTTAAGTCAGCATTGTGCCTTTTGTAATTAATTCCGATACAATATCTGTGTTTCATCGTCAATAAGAAGGTCAGTGGGATACAGTAAACCTGATGTGAAGCATCGGAATCTATAACTAGTGTCCCAGGAATGGTTCAAAACATAGACAGTAAGAAGAGTCAGTTTTCTTCTACTTAAGTCGGCATTGTTACTATTGTATTTAATTCCGATGCAATATCTGTGTTACATCGTCAATAAGAAGGCCAGAGGGATACAGTAAACCTGAAGTGAAGCATCGGAATCTATAACTAGTGTCTCAGGAATGGTTCAAATCATAGACAATAAGAAGAATCAGTTATCTTGTACTTAAGTCGGCATTGTGCCTTTTGTATTTAATTCAGAAGCAATTTCTGTGTTTCGTCGTCAATAAGAAGGTCAGAGGGATACAGTATACCTTAAGTGAAGCATCGGAATCTATACCTAGTATAAGAGGAATGGTTCAAACATAGACAGTTAGAAGAGTTAGTTTTCTTGTACTTAAGTCGGCATTGTGCCTTTTCTATTTAATTCCGATGCAATTTCTATGTTTCATCGTCAATTAGAAGGTCAGAGGGATACAGTAAACCTGAAGTGAAGCATCGGAATCAGTAACTAGTGTCACAAAAATGGATCACAACATAGACAGTAAGAAGAGTCAGTTAACTTGTACTTAATTCGGCATAGTGCATTTTATATTTAATTCCGATGCAATTTCTGTGTTTCATCGTCAATAAGAAGTTCAGAGAGATGCAGTAAACCTGACGTGATGCATCGGAATCTATAACTAGTGTAATAGGAATGGTTCAAACCACAGACAGTAAGAAGAGTCAGTTATCTTGTACTTAAGTCGGCACTGTGCCTTTTGTATTTAATTCCGATGCAATTTCTGTGTTTCATCGTCAATAAGAAGGTCAGAGGGATACAGTAAACCTGAAGTGAAGCATCGGAATCTATAACTAGTGTAACAGGAATGGTTCAAACATAGACAGTAAGAAGAGTCAGTTTTCTTGTACTTAAGTCGGCATTGTTCCTATTGTATTTAATTCCGATGCAATATCTGTGTTACATCGTCAATAAGAAGGTCAGAGGGATACAGTAAACCTGAAGTGAAGCATCGGAATCTATAACTAGTGTCACAGGAATGGTTCAAAACATAGGCAGTAAGAAGAGTCAGTTTTCTTGTACTTGAGTCTGCATTGTGCCTTTTGTATTTAATTCCGATGCAATTTCTGCGTTTCATCGTCAATAAGAACATCAGAGGGATACAGAAAACCTGAAGCGAAGCATTGAAATCTATAACTAGTGTCACAGGAATGGTTCAAAACATAGACTGTAAGAAGAGTCAGTTTTATTGTACTTAAGTCGGCATTGTGCCTTTTGAATTTAATTCCGATGCAATTTCTGTGATTCATCGTCAATAAGAAGGTCAGAGGGATACAGTAGACCTGAAGTGAAGCATCGAAATCTATAACTAGTGTCAGATGAATGGTTCAAAACATAGACAGTGAGAAGAGTCAGTTTTCTTGTACTTAAGTCGGCATTGTGCCTTTTGTATTTAATTCCGATGCAATTTCTGTGTTTCATCGTCAATAAGTAGGTCAGAGGGATACAGTAAACCTGAAGTGAAGCATTAGAATCTATAACTAGTGTCACAGGAATGGTTCAAAACATAGGCAGTAAGAAGAGTCAGTTTTCTTGTACTTGAGTCTGCATTGTGCCTTTTGTATTTAATTCCGATGCAATTTCTGCGTTTCATCGTCAATAAGAACATCAGAGGGATACAGAAAACCTGAAGCGAAGCATTGAAATCTATAACTAGTGTCACAGGAATGGTTCAAAACATAGACTGTAAGAAGAGTCAGTTTTATTGTACTTAAGTCGGCATTGTGCCTTTTGAATTTAATTCCGATGCAATTTCTGTGATTCATCGTCAATAAGAAGGTCAGAGGGATACAGTAGACCTGAAGTGAAGCATCGAAATCTATAACTAGTGTCAGATGAATGGTTCAAAACATAGACAGTGAGAAGAGTCAGTTTTCTTGTACTTAAGTCAGCATTGTGCCTTTTGTAATTAATTCCGATATAATATCTGTGTTTCATCGTCAATAAGAAGGTCAGTGGGATACAGTAAACCTGAAGTGAAGCATCGGAATCTATAACTAGTGTCACAGGAATGGTTGAAAACATAGACAGTAAGAAGAGTCAGTTTTCTTGTACTTAAGTCGGCATTGTTCCTATTGTATTTAATTCCGATGCAATATCTGTGTTACATCGTCAATAAGAAGGTCAGAGGGATACAGTAAACCTGAAGTGAAGCATCGGAATCTATAACTAGTGTCACAGGAATGGTTCAAATCATAGGCAATAAGAAGAATCAGTTATCTTGTACTTAAGTCGGTATTGTGCCTTTTGTATTTAATTCAGAAGCAATTTCGGTTTTTCATCGAAAATTAGAAGGTCAGAGGGATACAGTAAACCCGAAGTGAAGCATCGGAATCACTGACTAGTGTCACAGGAATGGTTCAACACATAGACAGTAAGAAGAGTCAGTTTTCTTGTACTTAAGTCGGCATTGTGCCTTTTATATTTAATTCCGATGCAATATCTGTGTTTCATCGTCAGTAAGAAGGTCAGAGGGATACAGTAAACCTGAAGTGAAGCATCGGAATCTATAAGTAGAGTCACAGGAATGGTTCAAAGCATAGACTGTAAGAAGAGTCAGTTTTCTTGTACTTAAGTCGGCATTGTGCCTTTTGTATTTAATTCCGATGCAATTTCTGTGTTTCATCGTCAATAAGTAGGTCAGAGGGATACAGTAAACCTGAAGTGAAGCATTAGAATCTATAACTAGTGTCACAGGAATGGTTCAAAACATAGGCAGTAAGAAGAGTCAGTTTTCTTGTACTTGAGTCTGCATTGTGCCTTTTGTATTTAATTCCGATGCAATTTCTGCGTTTCATCGTCAATAAGAACATCAGAGGGATACAGAAAACCTGAAGCGAAGCATTGAAATCTATAACTAGTGTCACAGGAATGGTTCAAAACATAGACTGTAAGAAGAGTCAGTTTTATTGTACTTAAGTCGGCATTGTGCCTTTTGAATTTAATTCCGATGCAATTTCTGTGATTCATCGTCAATAAGAAGGTCAGAGGGATACAGTAGACCTGAAGTGAAGCATCGAAATCTATAACTAGTGTCAGATGAATGGTTCAAAACATAGACAGTGAGAAGAGTCAGTTTTCTTGTACTTAAGTCAGCATTGTGCCTTTTGTAATTAATTCCGATATAATATCTGTGTTTCATCGTCAATAAGAAGGTCAGTGGGATACAGTAAACCTGAAGTGAAGCATCGGAATCTATAACTAGTGTCACAGGAATGGTTGAAAACATAGACAGTAAGAAGAGTCAGTTTTCTTGTACTTAAGTCGGCATTGTTCCTATTGTATTTAATTCCGATGCAATATCTGTGTTACATCGTCAATAAGAAGGTCAGAGGGATACAGTAAACCTGAAGTGAAGCATCGGAATGTATAACTAGTGTAACAGGAATGGTTCAAACCACAGACAGTAAGAAGAGTCAGTTATCTTGTACTTAAGTCGGCATTGTGCCTTTTGTATGTAATTCCGATGCAATTTCTGTGTTTCGTCGTCAATAAGAAGGACAGAGGGATACAGTAAACCTGAAGTGAAGCATCGGAATCAATTACTAGTGTCACAGGAATGTTTCACAACATAGACAGTAAGAAGAGTCAGTTATCTTGTACTTAAGTCGGCATTGTGCATTTTATATTTAATTCCGATGCAATTTCTGTGTTTCATCGTCAATAAGAAGGTCAGAGGGATACAGTAAACCTGACGTGAAGCATCGGAATCGATAACTAGTGTAATAGGAATGGTTCAAACCACAGACAGTAAGAAGAGTCAGTTATCTTGTACTTAAGTCGGCATTGTGCCTTTTGTACTTAATTCCGAAGCAATTTCTGTGTTTCATCGTCAATATGAAGGTCAGAGGGATACAGTAAACCTGAAGTAAAGCATTGGAATCTATAACGAGTGTCACATGAATGGTTCAAAATCTAGACAGTAAGAAGAGTCAGTTTTCTTGTAATTAAGACGGCATTGTACTTTTTGTATTAATTCCGATGCAATTTCTGTGTTTCATCGTCAATAAGAAGGTCAGAGGGATATAGTAAACCTGAAGTGAAGCATCGGAATCTATAACTAGTGTCACAGGAACGGTTCAAAACATAGACAGTAAGAAGAGTCAGTTATCTTGTACTTAAGTCGGCATTGTGTCTTTTGTATTTAATTCCGATGCAATTTCTGTCTTTCATTGTCAATAAGAAGGACAGAGGGATACAGTAAACCTGAAGTGAGGCATCGGAATCTATAACTAGTGTCACAGGAGTGGTTCAAAACATTGACAGTAGGAAGAGTCAGTTTTCTTGTACTTAAGTCGGCATTGTGCCTTTTGTATTTAATTCCGATGAAATTTCTGTGTTTCGTCGTCAATAAGAAGGTCAGAGGGATACAGTAAACCTGAAGTGAAGTATCGGTATCTATAACTAGTGTCACAGGAATGGATCAAAATATAAACAGTAAGAAGAGACAGTTTTCTTGTACTTAAGTCGGCATTGTGCCTTTTATATTTAATTCCGATGCAATTTCTGTGTTTCATCGTCAATTAGAAGATCAGAGGGAAACAGTAAACCTGAAGTGAAGCATCGGAATCTATAACTAGTGTCACAGGAATGGTTCAAATCATAGACAATAAGAAGAATCAGTTATCTTGTACTTAAGTCGGCATTGTGCCTTTTGTATTTAATTCCGATGCAATTTCTGTGTTTCATCGTCAATAAGTAGGTCAGAGGGATACAGTAAACCTGAAGCGAAGCATTAGAATCTATAACTAGTGTCACAGGAATGGTTCAAAACATAGGCAGGAAGAAGAGTCAGTTTTCTTGTACTTGAGCCAGCATTGTGCCTTTTGTATTTAATTCCGATGCAATTTCTGCGTTTCATCGTCAATAAGTACATCAGAGGGATACAGTAAACCTGAAGCGAAGCATTGGAATCTATAACTAGTGTCACAGGAATGGTTCAAAACATAGACTGTAAGAAGAGTCAGTTTTCTTGTACTTAAGTCGGCATTGTGCCTTTTGAATTTAATTCCGATGCAATTTCTGTGATTCATCGTCAATAAGAAGGTCAGAGGGATACAGTAGACCTGAAGTGTAGCATCGGAATCTATAACTAGTGTCAGATCAATGGTTCAAAACATAGACAGTGAGAAGGGTCAGTTTTCTTGTACTTAAGTCAGCATTGTGCCTTTTGCAATTAATTCCGATACAGTATCTGTGTTTCATCGTCAATAAGAAGGTCAGTGGGAAACAGTAAACCTGACGTGAAGCATCGGAATCTATAACTAGTGTCACAGGAATGGTTCAAAACATAGACAGTAAGAAGAGTCAGTTTTCTTGTACTTAAGTTGGCATTGTTCCTATTGTATTTAATTCCGATGCAATATCTGTGTTACATCGTCAATAAGAAGGTCAGAGGGATACAGTAAACCTGAAGTGAAGCATCGGAATCTATACCTAGTGTCACAGGAATGGTTCAAATCATAGACAGTAAGAAGAATCAGTTATCTTGTACTTAAGTCGGCATTGTGCCTTTTGTATTTAATTCAGAAGCAATTTCTGTTTTTCATCGTCAATAAGAAGGTCAGAGGGATACAGTAAACCTGAAGTGAAGCATCGGAATTTATAACTGGTGTCACAGGAATGGTTCAAATCATAGACAATAAGAAGAATCAGTTGTCTTGTACTTAAGTCGGCATTGTGCCTTTTGTATTTAATTCAGAAGCAATTTCTGTGTTTCGTCGTCAATAAGAAGGTCAGAGGGATACAGTATACCTTAAGTGAAGCATCGGAAACTATACCTAGTATAAGAGGAATGGTTCAAACATAGACAGTTAGAAGAGTTAGTTTTCTTGTACTTAAGTCGGCATTGTGCCTTTTCTATTTAATTCCGATGCAATTTCTATGTTTCGTCGTCAATTAGAAGGTCAGAGGGATACAGTAAACCTGAAGTGAAGCATCTGAATCAGTAACTAGTGTCACAAAAATGGATCACAACATAGACAGTAAGAAGAGTCAGTTATCTTGTACTTAAGTCGGCATTGTGCATTTTATATTTAATTCCGATGCAATTTTTGTGTTTCATCGTCAATAAGAAGTTCAGAGGGATGCAGTAAACCTGACGTGAAGCATCGGAATCCATAACTAGTGTAATAGGAATGGTTCAAACCACAGACAGTAAGAAGAGTCAGTTATCTTGTACTTAAGTCGGCATTGTGCATTTTGTTCTTAATTCCGAAGCAATTTCTGTGTTTCATCGTCAATAAGAAGGTCAGAGGGATACAGTAAACCTGAAGTAAAGCATCGGAAACTGTAGCGAGTGTCACATGAATGGTTCAAACTATAGACAGTAAGAAGAGTCAGTTTTCTTGTACTTAAGTCGGCATTGTACCTTTTGTATTAATTCCGATGCAATTTCTGTGTTTCATCGTCAATAAGTACATCAGAGGGATACAGTAAACCTTAAGTGAAGCATCGGAAACTATACCTAGAATAACAGGAATGGTTCAAACATAGACAGTTAGAAGAGTTAGTTTTCTTGTACTTAAGTCGGCATTGTGCCTTTTCAATTTAATTCCGATGCAATATCTATGTTTCATCGTCAATTAGAAGGTCAGAGGGATACAGTAAACCTGAAGTGAAGCATCGGAATCAGTAACTAGTGTAATAGGAATGGTTCAAACCACAGTCAGTAAGAAGAGTCAGTTATCATGTACTTAAGTCGGCATTGTGCCTTTTTTACTTAATTCCGAAGCAATTTCTGTGTTTCATCGTCAATAAGAAGGTCAGAAGGATACAGTAAACCTGAAGTAAAGCATCGGAATCTATAACGAGTGTCACATGAATGGTTCAAAAGCATAGACAGTAAGAAGAGTCAGTTTTCTTGTACTTACGTCGGCATTGTGCCTTTTGTATTTAATTCCGATGCAATTTCTGTCTTTCATCGTCAATAAGATGGTCTGTGGGATACAGTAAACCTTAAGTAAAGCATTGGAATCTATAACTAGTGTCACAGGAATGGTTCAAAACATAGACAGTAAGAAGAGTCAGTCTTCTTGTACTTAAGTCGGCATAGTGCCATTTGTATTGAATTCCGATGCAATATCTGTGTTTCTTCGTCAATAAGAAGGTCAGAGGGATACTGTAAACCTGAAGTGAAGCATCGGAATCTATAAATAGTGTAACCGGAATGGTTCAAACATAGACAGTTAGAAGAGTTAGTTTTCTTGTACTTAAGTCGGCATTGTGCTTTTGCTATTTAATTCCGATGCAATTTCTATGTTTCATCGTCAATTGGAAGGTCAGAGGGATATAGTAAACCTGAAGTGAAGCATCGGAATCAATAACTAGTGTCACAGGAATGGTTTAAATCATAGACAGTTAGAAGCGTCAGTTTTCTTGTACTTAAGTCGGCATAGTGCCTTTTGTATTTAATTCTGATGCAATATCTGTGTTTCATCGTCAATTAGAAGGTCAGAGGGATACAGTAAACCTGAAGTGAAGCATCGGAATCAATAACTAGTGTCACAGGAATGGTTCACAACATAGACAGTAAGAAGAGTCAGTTATCTTGTACTTAAGTCGGCATTGTGCCTTTTATATTTAATTCCGATGCAATTACTGTGTTTCATCGTCAATAAGAAGGTCAGAGGGATACAGTAAACCTGACGTGAAGCACCGGAATCTATAAGTAGTGTAATAGGAATGGTTCAAACCTCAGACAGTAAGAAGAGTCAGTTATCTTGTACTTAAGTCGGCATTGTGCCTTTTGTACTTAATTCCGAAGCAATTTCTGTGTTTCATCGTCAATAAGAAGGTTAGAGGGATACAGTAAACCTGAAGTAAAGCATCGGAATCTATAACGAGTGTCACATGAATGGTTCAAGATATAGACAGTAAGAAGAGTCAGTTTTCTTGTTCTTAAGTCGGCATTGTACTTTTGTATTAATTCCGATGCAATTTCTGTGTTTCATCGTCAAGAAGAAGGTCAGAGGGATACAGTAAACCTGAAGTGAAGCATCGGAATCTATAACTTGTGTAATAGGAATGGTTCAAACCACAGACAGTAAGAAGAGTCAGTTATCATGTACTTAAGTCGGCATTGTGCCTTTTGTACTTAATTCCGAAGCAATTTCTGTGTTTCATCGTCAATAAGAAGGTCAGAGGGATACAGTAAACCTGAAGTAAAGCATCGGAAACTATAAGGAGTGTCACATGAATGGTTCGAAATATAGACAGTAAGAAGAGACAGTTTTCTTGTACTTAAGTCGGCATTGTGCCTTTTATATTTATTTCCGATGCAATTTCTGTGTTTCATCGTCAATTAGGAGGTCAGAGGGAAACAGTAAACCTGAAGTGAAGCATCGGAATCTATAACTAGTGTCACAGGAATGGTTCAAATCATAGACAGTAAGAAGAGTCAGATTTCTTGTACTTAAGTCGGCATTGTGCCTTTTGCATTTAATTCCGATGCAATTTCTGTGTTTCATCGTCAATAAGAAGGTCAGAGGGATACAGTAAACCTGAAATGAAGCATCGAAATCAATAACTAGTGTCACAGGAATGGTTAAAACATAGACAGTAAGAAGAGTCAGTTTTCTTGTACTTAAATTGGCATTGTGCCTTTTATATTTAATTCCGATGCAATATCTGTGTTTCATCGTCAATAAGAAGGTCAGAGGGATACAGTAAACCTGAAGTGAAGCATCGGAATCTATAAGTAGAGTCTCAGGAATGGTTCAAAGCATAGACTGTAAGAAGAGTCAGTTTTCTTGTACTTAAGTCGGCATTGTGCCTTTTGTATTTAATTCCGATGCAATTTCTGTGTTTCATCGTCCATAAGAAGGTCGGTGGGATACAGTAAACCTGAAGTGAAGCATCGGAATCAAAAACTAGTGTCGCAGGAATGGTTCAAACATAGACAGTAAGAAGAGTCAGTTTTCTCGTACTTAAGTCGGCATTGTGCCTTTTATATTTAATTCCGATGCAATTGATGTGTTTCAACGTCAATAAGAAGGTCAGAGGGATTAAGTAAACCTGACGTGAAGCATCGGAATCTATAACTAGTGTAATAGGAATGGTTCAAACCACAGACAGTAAGAAGAGTCAGTTATCTTGTACTTAAGTCGGCATTGTGCCTTTTGTACTTAATTCCGAAGCAATTTCTGTGTTTAATCGTCAATAAGAAGGTCAGAGGGATACAGTAAACCTGAAGTAAAGCATCGGAACCTATAACGAGTGTCACATGAATGGTTCTAAATATAGACAGTAAGAAGAGTCAGTTTTCTTGTACTTAAGTCGGCATTGTACCTTTTGTATTAATTCCGATGCAATTTCTGTGTTTCATCGTCAATAAGTACATCAGAATGATACAGTAAACCTGAAGCGAAGCATCGGAATATATAACGAGTGTCACATGAATGGTTCAAAATGTAGACAGTAAGAAGAGTCAGTTTTCTTGTACTTAAGTCGGCATTGTACCTTTTGTATTAATTCCGATGCAATTTCTGTGTTTCATCGTCAATAAGAAGGTCAGAGGGATACAGTAAACCTGAAGTGAAGCATCGGAATCTATAACTAGTGTCACAGGAATGGTTCAAAACATAGACAGCAAGAAGAGTCAGTTATCTTGTACTTAAGTCGGCATTGTGTCTTTTGTATTTAATTCCGATGCAATTTCTGTGTTTCATTGTCAATAAGAAGGACAGAGGGATACAGTAAACCTGAAATGAGGCATCGGAATCTATAACTAGTGTCACAGGAGTGGTTCAAAACATTGACAGTAGGAAGAGCCAGTTTTCTTGTACTTAAGTCGGCATTGTGCCTTTTGTATTTAATTCCGATGAAATTTCTGTGTTTCATCGTCAATAAGAAGGTCAGAGGGATACAGTAAACCTGAAGTGAAGCATCGGTATCTATAACTAGTGTCACAGGAATGGATCAAAACATAAACAGTAAGAAGAGACAGTTTTCTTGTACTTAAGTCGGCATTGTGCCTTTTATATTTAATTTCGATGCAATTTCTGTGTTTCATCGTCAATTAGAAGGTCAGAGGGAAACAGTAAACCTGAAGTGAAGCATCGGAATCTATAACTAGTGTCACAGGAATGGTTCAAATCATAGACAATAAGAAGAATCAGTTATCTTGTACTTAAGTCGGCATTGTGCCTTTTGTATATAATTCCGATGCAATTTCTGTGTTTCATCGTCAATAAGTACATCAGAGGGATACAGTAAACCTGAAGCGAAGCATTAGAATCTATAACTAGTGTCACAGGAATGGTTCAAAACATAGGCAGTAAGAAGAGTCAGTTTTCTTGTACTTGAGCCTGCATTGTGCCTTTTGTATTTAATTCCGATGCAATTTCTGCGTTTCATCGTCAATAAGTACATCAGAGGGATACAGTAAACCTGAAGCGAAGCATTGGTATCTATAACTAGTGTCACAGGAATGGTTCAAACATAGACTGTAAGAAGAGTCAGTTTTCGTGTACTTAAGTCGGCATTGTGCCTTTTGAATTTATTTCCGATGCAATTTCTGTGATTCATCGTCAATAAGAAGGTCAGAGGGATACAGTAGACCTGAAGTGAAGCATCGGAATCTATAACTAGTGTCAGATCAATGGTTCAAAACATAGACAGTGAGAAGAGTCAGTTTTCTTGTACTTAAGTCAGCATTGTGCCTTTTGTAATTAATTCCTATACAATATCTGTGTTTCATCGTCAATAAGAAGGTCAGTGGGATACAGTAAACCTGATGTGAAGCATCGGAATCTATAACTAGTGTCCCAGGAATGGTTCAAAACATAGACAGTAAGAAGAGTCAGTTTTCTTGTACTTAAGTCGGCATTGTTCCTATTGTATTTAATTCCGATGCAATATCTGTGTTACATCGTCAATAAAAAGGTCAGAGGGATACAGTAAACCTGAAGTGAAGCATCGGAATCTATAACTAGTGTCTCAGGAATGGTTCAAAACATAGACAGTAAGAAGAGTCAGTTTTCTTGTACTTAAGTCGGCATTGTGCCTTTTGTATTTAATTCCGATGCAATTTCTGTGTTTCATCGTCAATAAGTAGGTCAGAGGGATACAGTAAACCTGAAGTGAAGCATTAGAATCTATAACTAGTGTCACAGGAATGGTTCAAAACATAGGCAGTAAGAAGAGTCAGTTTTCTTGTACTTGAGTCTGCATTGTGCCTTTTGTATTTAATTCCGATGCAATTTCTGCGTTTCATCGTCAATAAGAACATCAGAGGGATACAGAAAACCTGAAGCGAAGCATTGAAATCTATAACTAGTGTCACAGGAATGGTTCAAAACATAGACTGTAAGAAGAGTCGGTTTTATTGTACTTAAGTCGGCATTGTGCCTTTTGAATTTAATTCCGATGCAATTTCTGTGATTCATCGTCAATAAGAAGGTCAGAGGGATACAGTAGACCTGAAGTGAAGCATCGAAATCTATAACTAGTGTCAGATGAATGGTTCAAAACATAGACAGTGAGAAGAGTCAGTTTTCTTGTACTTAAGTCAGCATTGTGCCTTTTGTAATTAATTCCGATATAATATCTGTGTTTCATCGTCAATAAGAAGGTCAGTGGGATACAGTAATCCTGAAGTGAAGCATCGGAATCTATAACAAGTGTCACAGGAATGGTTGAAAACATAGACAGTAAGAAGAGTCAGTTTTCTTGTACTTAAGTCGGCATTGTTCCTATTGTATTTAATTCCGATGCAATATCTGTGTTACATCGTCAATAAGAAGGTCAGAGGGATACAGTAAACCTGAAGTGAAGCATCGGAATCTATAACTAGTGTCACAGGAATGGTTCAAATCGTAGGCAATAAGAAGAATCAGTTATCTTGTACTTATGTCGGTATTGTGCCTTTTGTATTTAATTCAGAAGCAATTTCTGTTTTTCATCGTCAATACGAAGGCCAGAGGGATACAGTAAACCTGAAGTAAAGCATCGAAATCTATAACGAGAGTCACATGAATGGTTGAAAACGTAGTCAGTAGGAAGAGTCAGTTTTCTTGTACTCAAGCCGGCATTGTGACTTTTGTATTTACTTCCGATGCAATATATGGGTTTCGTCGTCAATAAGAAGGTCAGAGGGATACAGTACACCTTAAGTGAAGCATCGGAATCTGTACCTAGTATAACAGGAATGGTTCAAACATAGACAGTTAGAAGAGCTACTTTTCTTGTACTTAAGTCGGCATTGTGCCTTTTCTATTTAATTCTTATGCAATTTCTATGTTTCATCGTCAATTAGAAGGTCAGAGGGATACAGTAAACCTGAAGTGAAGCATCGGAATCAATAACTAGTGTCTCAGGAATGGATCACAACATAGACAGTAAGAAGAGTCAGTTATCTTGTACTTAAGTCGGCATTGTGCATTTTATATTTAATTCCGATGCAATTTCTGTGTTTCATCGTCAATAAGAAGTTCAGAGGGATGCAGTAAACCTGACGTGAAGCATCGGAATCTATAACTAGTGTAATAGGAATGGTTCAAACCACAGACAGTAAGAAGAGTCAGTTATCTTGTACTTAAGTCGGCATTGTGCCTTTTGTACTTAATTCCGAAGCAATTTCTGTGTCATCGTCAATAAGAAGGTCAGAGGGATACAGTAAACCTGAAGTAAAGCATCGGAATCTGTAACGAGTGTCACATGAATGGTTCAAAATATAGACAGTAAGAAGAGTCAGTTTTCTTGTACTTAAGTCGGCATTGTACCTTTTGTATTAATTCCGATGCAATTTCTGTGTCTCATCGTCAATAAGAAGGTCAGAGGGATACAGTAAACCTGAAGTGAAGCATCGGAATCTATAACTAGTGACACAGGAAGGGTTCAAAACATAGACAGTAAGAAGAGTCAGTTTTCTTGTACTTAAGTCGGAATTGTGTCTTTTGAATTTAATTCCGATGCAATTTCTGTGTTTCATTGTCAATTAGAACGACAGAGGGATCCAGTAAACCTGAAGTGAGGCATCGGAATCCATAACTAGTGTCACAGGAGTGGTTCAAACATTGACAGTAAGAAGAGTCAGTTTTCTTGTACTTAAGTTGGCATTGTGCCTTTTGTATTTAATTCCGATGCAATTTCTGTGTTTCATCGCCAATAAGAAGGTCAGAGGGATACAGTAAACCTGAAGTGAAGCATCGGAATCTATAACTAGTGTAACAGGAATGGTTCAAACATAGACAGTTAGAAGAGTTAGTTTTCTTGTACTTAAGTCGGCATTGTGCCTTTTCTATTTAATTCCGATGCAATTCCTATGTTTAATCGTCAATTAGAAGGTCAGAGGGATACAGTAAACCCGAAGTGAAGCATCGGAATCACTGACTAGTGTCACAGGAATGGTTCAACACATAGACAGTAAGAAGAGTCAGTTTTCTTGTATTTAAGTCAGCATTGTGCCTTTTATATTTAATTCCGATGCAATATCTGTGTTTCATCGTCAATAAGAAGATCAGAGGGATACAGTAAACCTGAAGTGAAGAATCGGAATCTATAAGTAGAGTCTCAGGAATGGTTCAAAGCATAGACTGTAAGAAGAGTCAGTTTTCTTGTACTTAAGTCAGCATTGTGCCTTTTGTATTTCATTCCGATGCAATTTCTGTGTTTTATCGTCAATAAGAACGTCACTGGGATACAGTAAACCTTAAGTGAAGCATTGGAATCTATAACTAGTGTCACAGGAATGGTTCAAAACATAGACAGTAAGAAGAGTCAGCTTTCTTGTACTTAAGTCGGTATTGTAGCTTTTGTATTAATTCCGATGCAATTTCTGCGTTTCAGCGTCAATAAGAACCTCAGAGGGATACAGTAAACCAGAAGTGAAGCATCGGAATCAATAACTAGTGTCACAGGAGTGGTTCAAAACATTGACAGTAGGAAGAGTCTGTTTTCTTGTACTTAAGTCGGCATTGTGCCTTTTGTATATAATTCCGATGCAATTTCTGTGTTTCATCGTCAATAAGTACATCAGAGGGATACAGTAAACCTGAAACGAAGCATTAGAATCTATAACTAGTGTCACAGGAATGGTTCAAAACATAGGCAGTAAGATGAGTCAGTTTTCTTGTACTTGAGCCAGCATTGTGCCTTTTGTATTTAATTCCGATGCAATTTCTGCGTTTCATCGTCAATAAGTACATCAGAGGGATACAGTAGACCTGAAGTGAAGCATCGGAATCTATAACTAGTGTCAGATCAATGGTTCAAAACATAGACAGTGAGAAGAGTCAGTTTTCTTGTACTTAAGTCAGCATTGTGCCTTTTGTAATTAATTCCGATACAATATCTGTGTTTCATCGTCAATAATAAGGTCAGTGGGATACAGTAAACCTGATGTGAAGCATCGGAATCTATAACTAGTGTCCCAGGAATGGTTCAAAACATAGACAGTAAGAAGAGTCAGTTTTCTTCTACTTAAGTCGGCATTGTTCCTATTGTATTTAATTCCGATGCAATATCTGTGTTACATCGTCAATAAGAAGGCCAGAGGGATACAGTAAACCTGAAGTGAAGCATCGGAATCTATAACTAGTGTCTCAGGAATGGTTCAAATCATAGACAATAAGAAGAATCAGTTATCTTGTACTTAAGTCGGCATTGTGCCTTTTGTATTTAATTCAGAAGCAATTTCTGTGTTTCGTCGTCAATAAGAAGGTCAGAGGGATACAGTATACCTTAAGTGAAGCATCGGAATCTATACCTAGTATAAGAGGAATGGTTCAAACATAGACAGTTAGAAGAGTTAGTTTTCTTGTACTTAAGTCGGCATTGTGCCTTTTCTATTTAATTCCGATGCAATTTCTATGTTTCATCGTCAATTAGAAGATCAGAGGGATACAGTAAACCTGAAGTGAAGCATCGGAATCAGTAACTAGTGTCACAAAAATGGATCACAACATAGACAGTAAGAAGAGTCAGTTAACTTGTACTTAATTCGGCATAGTGCATTTTATATTTAATTCCGATGCAATTTCTGTGTTTCATCGTCAATAAGAAGTTCAGAGAGATGCAGTAAACCTGACGTGATGCATCGGAATCTATAACTAGTGTAATAGGAATGGTTCAAACCACAGACAGTAAGAAGAGTCAGTTATCTTGTACTTAAGTCGGCACTGTGCCTTTTGTATTTAATTCCGATGCAATTTCTGTGTTTCATCGTCAATAAGAAGGTCAGAGGGATACAGTAAACCTGAAGTGAAGCATCGGAATCTATAAATAGTGTAACAGGAATGGTTCAAACATAGACAGTTAGAAGAGTTAGTTTTCTTGTACTTAAGTCGGCATTGTGCCTTTTCTATTTAATTCCGATGCAATTTCTATGTTTCATCGTAATTAGAAGGTCAGAGGGATACAGTAAACCCGAAGTGAAGCATCGGAATCAATGACTAGTGTCACAGGAATGGTTCAACACATAGACAGTAAGAAGAGTCAGTTTTCTTGTACTTAAGTCGGCATTGTGCCTTTTATATTTAATTCCGATGCAATATCTGTGTTTCATCGTCAGTAAGAAGGTCAGAGGGATACAGTAAACCTGAAGTGAAGCATCGGAATCTATAAGTAGAGTCACAGGAATGGTTCAAAGCATAGACTGTAAGAAGAGTCAGTTTTCTTGTACTTAAGTCGGCATTGTGCCTTTTGTATTTAATTCCGATGCAATTTCTGTGTTTCATCGTCAATAAGTAGGTCAGAGGGATACAGTAAACCTGAAGTGAAGCATTAGAATCTATAACTAGTGTCACAGGAATGGTTCAAAACATAGGCAGTAAGAAGAGTCAGTTTTCTTGTACTTGAGCCTGCATTGTGCCTTTTGTATTTAATTCCGATGCAATTTCTGCGTTTCATCGTCAATAAGAACATCAGAGGGATACAGAAAACCTGAAGCGAAGCATTGAAATCTATAACTAGTGTCACAGGAATGGTTCAAAACATAGACTGTAAGAAGAGTCAGTTTTATTGTACTTAAGTCGGCATTGTGCCTTTTGAATTTAATTCCGATGCAATTTCTGTGATTCATCGTCAATAAGAAGGTCAGAGGGATACAGTAGACCTGAAGTGAAGCATCGAAATCTATAACTAGTGTCAGATGAATGGTTCAAAACATAGACAGTGAGAAGAGTCAGTTTTCTTGTACTTAAGTCAGCATTGTGCCTTTTGTAATTAATTCCGATATAATATCTGTGTTTCATCGTCAATAAGAAGGTCAGTGGGATACAGTAAACCTGAAGTGAAGCATCGGAATCTATAACTAGTGTCACAGGAATGGTTGAAAACATAGACAGTAAGAAGAGTCAGTTTTCTTGTACTTAAGTCGGCATTGTTCCTATTGTATTTAATTCCGATGCAATATCTGTGTTACATCGTCAATAAGAAGGTCAGAGGGATACAGTAAACCTGAAGTGAAGCATCGGAATCTATAACTAGTGTCACAGGAATGGTTCAAATCATAGGCAATAAGAAGAATCAGTTATCTTGTACTTAAGTCGGTATTGTGCCTTTTGTATTTAATTCAGAAGCAATTTCTGTTTTTCATCGTCAATACGAAGGCCAGAGGGATACAGTAAACCTGAAGTAAAGCATCGGAATCTATAACGAGAGTCACATGAATGGTTGAAAACGTAGTCAGTAGGAAGAGTCAGTTTTCTTGTACTTAAGCCGGCATTGTGCCTTTTGTATTTACTTCCGATGCAATATATGGGTTTCGTCGTCAATAAGAAGGTCAGAGGGATACAGTACACCTTAAGTGAAGCATCGGAATCTGTACCTAGTATAACAGGAATTGTTCAAACATAGACAGTTAGAAGAGCTACTTTTCTTGTACTTAAGTCGGCATTGTGCCTTTTCTATTTAATTCCGATGCTATTTCTATGTTTCATCGTCAATTAGAAGGTCAGAGGGATACAGTAAACCTGAAGTGAAGCATCGGAATCAAAAACTAGTGTCTCAGGAATGGATCACAACATAGACAGTAAGAAGAGTCAGTTAACTTGTACTTAAGTCGGCATTGTGCATTTTATATTTAATTCCGATGCAATTTCTGTGTTTCATCGTCAATAAGATGTTCAGAGGGATGCAGTAAACCTGACGTGAAGCATCGGAATCTATAAGTAGTGTAATAGGAATGGTTCAAACCACAGACAGTAAGAAGAGTCAGTTATCTTGTACTTAAGTCGGCATTGTGCCTTTTGTACTTAATTCCGAAGCAATTTCTGTGTCATCGTCAATAAGAAGGTCAGAGGGATACAGTAAACCTGAAGTAAAGCATCGGAATCTGTAACGAGTGTCACATGAATGGTTCAAAATATAGACAGTAAGAAGAGTCAGTTTTCTTGTACTTAAGTCGGCATTGTACCTTTTGTATTAATTCCGATGCAATTTCTGTGTCTCATCGACAATAAGAACGTCAGAGGGATACAGTAAACCTGAAGTGAAGCATCGGAATCTATAACTAGTGACACAGGAAGGGTTCAAAACGTAGACAGTAAGAAGAGTCAGTTTTCTTGTACTTAAGTCGGCATTGTGTCTTTTGAATTTAATTCCGATGCAATTTCTGTGTTTCATTGTCAATTAGAACGACAGAGGGATCCAGTAAACCTGAAGTGAGACATCGGAATCCATAACTAGTGTCACAGGAGTGGTTCAAACATTGACAGTAAGAAGAGTCAGTTTTCTTGTACTTAAGTTGGCATTGTGCCTTTTGTATTTAATTCCGATGCAATTTCTGTGTTTCATCGCCAATAAGAAGGTCAGAGGGATACAGTAAACCTGAAGTGAAGCATCGGAATCTATAACTAGTGTAACAGGAATGGTTCAAACATAGACAGTTAGAAGAGTTAATTTTCTTGTACTTAAGTCGGCATTGTGCCTTTTCTATTTAATTCCGATGCAATTTCTATGTTTCATCGTCAATTAGAAGGTCAGAGGGATACAGTAAACCCGACGTGAAGCATCGGAATCAATGACTAGTGTCACAGGAATGGTTCAACACATAGACAGTAAGAAGAGTCAGTTTTCTTGTACTTAAGTCGGCATTGCACCTTTTATATTTAATTCCGATGCAATATCTGTGTTTCATCGTCAATAAGAAGATCAGAGGGATACAGTAAACCTCAAGTGAAGAATCGGAATCTATAAGTAGAGTCTCAGGAATGGTTCAAAGCATAGACAGTAAGAAGAGTCAGTTTTCTTGTACTTAAGTCAGCATTGTGCCTTTTGTATTTAATTCCGATGCAATTTCTGTGTTTTATCGTCAATAAGAACGTCACTGGGATACAGTAAACCTTAAGTGAAGCATTGGAATCTATAACTAGTGTCACAGGAATGGTTCAAACATAGACAGTAAGAAGAGTCAGCTTTCTTGTACTTAAGTCGGTATTGTAGCTTTTGTATTAATTCCGATGCAATTTCTGCGTTTCATCGTCAATAAGAAGGTCAGAGGGATACAGTAAACCAGAAGTGAAGCATCGGAATCAATAACTAGTGTCACAGGAATGGTTCAAATCATAGACAGTAAGAAGAGTCAGTTTTCTTGTACTTAAGTCGGCATTGTGTCTTTTGTATGTAATTCCAGTGCAATTTCTGTGTTTCATTGTCAATTAGAAGGACAGAGGGATACAGTAAACCAGAAGTGAAGCATCGGAATCTATAACTAGTGTCACAGGAGTGGTTCAAAACATTGAAAGTAGGAAGAGTCAGTTTTCTTGTCCTTAAGTCGGCATTGTGCCTTTTGTATTTAATTCCGATGCAATTTCTGTGTTTCATCGTCAATAAGAAGGTCAGAGGGATACGGTAAACCTGAAGTAAAGCATCGGAATCTATAACGAGTGTCACATGAATGGTTCAAAACATAGACAGTAAGAAGAATCTGTTTTCTTGTACTTAAGTCGGCATTGTGACTTTTCTATTCAATTCCGATGCAATATCTGTGTTTCATCGTCAATAAGAAGGTCAGAGGGATACAGTAAACCTTAAGTGAAGCATCGGAATCTATACCTAGTATAACAGGAATTGTTAAAACATAGACAGTTAGAAGAGTTAGTTTTCTAGTACTAAAGTCGGCATTGTGCCTTTTCTTTTTAATTCCGATGCAATTTCTGTTTCATCGTCAATTAGAAGGTCAGAGGGATACAGTAAACCTGAAGTGAAAAATCGGAATCAATAACTAGTGTCACAGGAATGGTTCCCAACATAGACAGTAAGAAGAGTCAGTTATCTTGTACTTAAGTCGGCATTGTGCCTTTTATATTTAATTCCGATGCAATTTCTGTGTTTCATCGTCAATAAGAAGGTCAGAGGGATACAGTAAACCTGACGTGAAGCATCGGAATCTATAACTAGTGTAATAGGTATGGTTCAAACCACAGACAGTAAGAAGAGTCAGTTATCTTGTACTTAGTCGGCATTGTGCCTTTTGTACTTAATTCCGAAGCAATTTCTGTGTTTCATCGTCAATAAGAAGGACAGAGGGATACAGTAAACCTGAAGTAAGGCATCGGAATCTATAACGAGTGTCACATGAATGGTTCAAAATATAGACAGTAAGAAGGGTCAGTTTTCTTGTAGTTAAGTCGGCATTGTACCTTTTGTATTAATTCCGATGCATTCTGTGTTTCATCGTCAATAAGAAGGTCAGAGGGATACAGTAAACCTGAAGTGAAGCATCGGAATCTATACCTAGTGTCACAGGAATGGTTCAAAACATAGACAGTAAGAAGAGTCAGTTTTCTTGTACTTAAGTCGGCAATGTGTCGTTTGTATTTAATTCCGATGCAATTTCTGTGTTTCATTGTCAATAAGAAGGACAGAGGGATACAGTTAACCTGAAGTGAGGCATCAGAATCTATAACTAGTGTCACAGGAGTGGTTCAAAACATTGACAGTAGGAAGAGTCAGTTTTCTTGTACTTAAGTCGTCATTGTGCCTTTTGTATTTAATTCCGATGCAATTTAGGTGTTTCATCGTCAATAAGAAGGTCAGAGGGATACAGTAAACCTGAAGTGAAGCATCGGTATCTATAACTAGTGTCACAGGAATGGTTCAAAACATAGACAGTAAGAAGAATCAGTTATATTGTACTTAAGTCGGCATTGTACCTTTTGTATTTAATTCCGACGCAATTTCTGTGTTTCATCGTCAATAAGAAGGTCAGAGGGATACAGTAAACCTGACGTGAAGCATCGGAATCTATAACTAGTGTAATAGGTATGGTTCAAACCACAGACAGTAAGAAGAGTCAGTTATCTTGTACTTAAGTCGGCATTGTGCCTTTTGTACTTAATTCCGAAGCAATTTCTGTGTTTCATCGTCAATAAGAAGGACAGAGGGATACAGTAAACCTGAAGTAAAGCATCGGAATCTATAACGAGTGTCACATGAATGGTTCAAAATATAGACAGTAAGAAGAGTCAGTTTTCTTGTAGTTAAGCCGGCATTGTACCTTTTGTATTAATTCCGATGCAATTTCTGTGTTTCATCGTCAATAGGAAGGTCAGAGGGATACAGTATACCTGAAGTGAAGCATCGGAATCTATACCTAGTTTCACAGGAATGGTTCAAAACATAGACAGTAAGAAGAGTCAGTCTTCTTGTACTTAAGTCGGCATAGTGCCATTTGTATTGAATTCCGATGCAATATCTGTGTTTCTTCGTCAATAAGAAGGTCAGAGGGATACTGTAAACCTGAAGTGAGGCATCGGAATCTATAACTAGTGTCACAGGAGTGGTTCAAACATTGACAGTTAGAAGAGTCAGTTTTCTTGTACTTAAGTCGGCATTGTACCTTTAGTATTTAATTCCGATGCAATTTCTGTGTTTCATTGTCGATAAGAAGGACAGAGGGATACAGTAAACCTGAAGTGAGGCATCGGAATCTACAACTAGTGTCACAGGAGTGGTTCAAAAACATTGACAGTAAGAAGAGTCAGTTTTCTTGTACTTAAGTCGGCATTGTACCTTTTGTATTAATTCAGATGCAATTTCTGTGTTTCATCGTCAATAAGAAGGTTAGAGGGATACAGTAAACCTGATGTGAAGCATCGGAATCTATAACTAGTGTCACATGAATGGTTCAATATATAGACATTGAAAAGAGTCATTTTTCTTGTACTTAAGTCAGCATTGTGCCTTTTGTAATTACTTCCGATACAATATCTGTGTTTCATCGTCTATAAGAAGGTCAGTGGGATACAGTAAACCTGAAGTGAAGCATCGGAATCTATAACTAGTGTCACAGGAACGGTTCAAAACATTGACAGTAGGAAGAGTCAGTTTTCTTGTACTTAAGTCGGCATTGTGCCTTTTGTATATAATTCCGAAGGAATTTCTGTGTTTCATCGTCAATAAGAAGGTCAGAGGGATGCAGTAGACCTGAAGTGAAGCATCGGAATCAATAACTAGTGTCACAGGAATGGTTCAAATCATAGACAGTAAGAAGAGTCAGTATTCTTGTACTTAAGTCAGCATTGTGTCTTTTGTATTTAATTCCGATGGAATTTCTGTGTTTCATTGTCAATAAGAAGGACAGAGGGATACAGTAAACCTGAAGTGAGGCATCGGAATCTATAACTAGTGTCACAGGAGTGGTTCAAACATTGACAGCAAGAAGAGTCAGTTTTCTTGTACTTAAGTCGGCATTGTGCCGTTTGCATTTAATTCCGATGCAATTTCTGTGTTTCATCGTCAATAAGAAGGTCAGAGGGATACAGTAAACGTTAAGTGAAGCATCGGAATCTATACCTAGTATAACAGGAATTGTTCAAACATAGACAGTTAGAAGAGTTAGTTTTCTAGTACTTAAGTCGGCATTGTGCCTTTTCTATTTAATTCCGATGCAATTTCTATGTTTCATCGTCAATTAGAAGGTCAGAGGGATACAGTAAACCTGAAGTGAAGCATCGGAATCAATAACTAGTGTCACGGCAATGGTTCACAACATAGACAGTAAGAAGACTCAGTTATCTTGTACTTAAGTCGGCATTGTGAATTTTATATTTAATTCCGATGCAATTTCTGTGTTTCATCGTCAATAAGAAGGTCAGAGGGATACAGTAAACCTGACGTGAAGCATCGGAATCTATAACTAGTGTAATAGGTATGGTTCAAACCACAGACAGTAAGAAGAGTCAGTTTTCTTGTACTTAAGTCGGCATTGTACCTTTTGTATTAATTCCGATGCAATTTCTGTGTTTCATCGTCAATAAGAAGGTCAGAGGGATACAGTAAACCTGAAGTGAAGCATCGGAATCTACACCTAGTGTCACAGGAATGGTTTAAAACATAGACAGTAAGAAGAGTCAATTTTCTTGTACTTAAGTCGGCATTGTGTCTTTTGTATTTAATTCAGATGCAATTTCTGTGTTTCATTGTCAATAAGAAGGACAGAGGGATACAGTAAACCTGAAGTGAGGCATCGGAATCTATAACTAGTGTCACAGGAGTGGTTCAAAACATTGACAGTAAGAAGAGTCAGTTTTCTTGTACTTAAGTCGGCATTGTGCCTTTTGTATTTAATTCCGATGCAATTTCTGTGGTTCATCGTCAATAAGAAGGTCAGAGGGATACAGTAAACCTGAGGTGAAGCATCGGAATCTATGACTAGTGTCACATGAATGGTTCAAAGCATAGACAGTGAGAAGAGTCAGTTTACTTGTACTTAAGTCAGCATTGTGCATTTTGTAATTAAATCCGATACAATATCTGTGTTTCATCGTCAATAAGAATGTCAGTGGGATACAGTAAACCTGAAGTAAAAGCATCGGAATCTATAACGAGTGTCACATGAATGGTTCAAACATAGACAGTAAGAAGAGTCAGTTTTCTTGTACTTAAGTCGGCATTGTGTCTTTTGTATTTTATTCAGATGCAATTTCTGTGATTCATTGTCAATAAGAAGGACCGAGGGATACAGTAAACCTGAAGTGAGGCATCGGAATCTATAACTAGTGTCACAGGAGTGGTTCAAAACATTGACAGTAACAAGAGTCAGTTTTCTTGTACTTAAGTCGGCATTGTGCCTTTTGTATTTAATTCCGATGCAATTTCTGTGTTTCATCGTCAATAAGAAGGTCAGAGGGATACAGTAAACCTGAAGTGAGGCATCGGAATCTATAACTAGTGTCACAGGAGTGGTTCAAAACATTGACAGTAAGAAAAGTCAGTTTTCTTGTACTTAAGTCGGCATTGTACCTTTAGTATTTAATTCCGACGCAATTTCTGTGTTTCATTGTCAATAAGAAGGACAGAGGGATACAGTAAACCTGAAGTGAGGCATCGGAATCTACAACTAGTGTCACAGGAGTGGTTCAAAAACATTGACAGTAAGAAGAGTCAGTTTTCTTGTACTTAAGTCGGCATTGTACCTTTTGTGTTAATTCAGATGCAATTTCTGTGTTTCATTGTCAATAAGAAGGACAGAGGGATACAGTAAACCTGAAGTGAGGCATCGGAATCTATAACTAGTGTCACAGGAGTGGTTCAAAACATTGACAGTAAGAAGAGTTAGTTTTCTTGTACTTAAGTCGGCATTGTGCCTTTTGTATTTAATTCCGATGCAATTTCTGTGTTTCATCGTCAATAAGAAGGTCAGAGGGATACAGTAACCCTGAAGTGAAGCATCGGAATCTATAACTAGTGTCACATGAATGGTTCAAAGCATAGACAGTGAGAAGAGTCAGTTTTCTTGTACTTAAGTCAGCATTGTGCCTTTTGTAATTAATTCCGATACAATATCTGTGTTTCTTCGTCAATAAGAAGGTCAGTGGGATACAGTAAACCTGAAGTAAAGCATCGGATTCTATAACGAGTGTCACATGAATGGTTCAAACATAGACAGTAAGAAGAGTCAGTTTTCTTGTACTTTAGTCGGCATTGTGTCTTTTGTATTTAATTCAGATGCAATTTCTGTGATTCATTGTCAATAAGAAGGACAGAGGGATACAGTAAACCTGAAGTGAGGCATCGGAATCTATAACTGGTGTCACAGGAGTGGTTCAAAACATTGACAGTAAGAAGAGTCAGTTTTCTTGTACTTAAGTCGGCATTGTGCCTTTTGTATTTAATTCCGATGCAATTTCTGTGTTTCATCGTCAATAAGAATGTCAGAGGGATACAGTAAACCTGAAGTGAAGCATCGGAATCTATAACTAGTGTCACAGGAATGGTTCAAATCATAGACAGTAAGAAGAGACAGTTTTCTTGTACTTAAGTCGGCATTGTGTCTTTTGTATTTAATTCCGATGCAATTTCTGTGTTTCATTGTCAATAAGAAGGACAGAGGGATACAGTAAACCTGAAGTGAGGCATCGGAATCTATAACTAGTGTCACAGGAGTGGTTCAAAACATTGCCAGTAAGAAGAGTCAGCTTTCTTGTACTTAAGTCGGCATTGTGCCTTTTGTATTTAATTCCGATGCAATATCTGTGTTTCATCGTCAATAAGAAGGTCAGAGGGATACAGTCAACCTGAAGTAAAGCATCGGAATCTATAACGAGTGTCACATGAATGGTTCAAAACATTGACAGTAAGAAGAGTCAGTTTTCTTGTACTTAAGTCGGCATTGTGCCTTTTGTATTTAATTCCGACGCAATTTCTGTGTTTCAACGTCAATAAGAAGGTTCAAGGGATACAGTAAACCTGACGTGAAGCATCGGAATCTATAAATAGTGTAATAGGTATGGTTCAAACCACAGACAGTAAGAAGAGTCAGTTATCTTGTACTTAAGTCGGCATTGTGCCTTCTGTACTTAATTCCGAAGCAATTTCTGTGTTTCATCGTCAATAAGAAGGACAGAGGGATACAGTAAACCTGAAGTAAAGCATCGGAATCTATAACGAGTGTCACATGAATGGTTCAAATTATAGACAGTAAGAAGAGTCAGTTTTCTTGTAGTTAAGCCGGCATTGTACCTTTTGTATTAATTCCGATGCAATTTCTGTGTTTCATCGTCAATAGGAATTTCAGAGGGATACAGTATACCTGAAGTGAAGCATCGGAACCTATACCTAGTTTCACAGGAATGGTTCAAAACATAGACAGTAAGAAGAGTCAGTTTTCTTGTACTTAAGTCGGCATTGTGTCTTTAGTATTTAATTCCGATGCAATTTCTGTGTTTCATTGTCAATAAGAAGGACAGAGGGATACAGTAAACCTGAAGTGAGGCATCGGAAACTATAACTAGTGTCACAGGAGTGGTTCAAATACATTGACAGTAAGAAAAGTCAGTTTACTTGTACTTAAGTCGGCATTGTGCCTTTTGTATTTAATTCCGATGCAATTTCTGTGTTTCATCGTCAATAAGAAGGTCAGAGGGATACAGTAAACCTGATGTGAAGCATCGGAATCTATAACTAGTGTCACATGAATGGTTCAAAGCATAGACATCGAGAAGAGTCATTCTTCTTGTACTTAAATCAGCATTGTGCCTTTTGTAATTAATTCCGATACAATATCTGTGTTTCATCGTCTATAAGAAGGTCAGTGGGATACAGTAAACCTGAAGTGAAGCATCGGAATCTATAACTAGTGTCACAGGAATGGTTCAAAACATTGACAGTAGGAAGAGTCAGTTTTCTTGTACTTAAGTCGGCATTGTGCCTTTTGTATTTAATTCCGAATGAATTTCTGTGTTTCATCGTCAATACGAAGGTCAGAGGGATACAGTAAACCTGAAGTGAAGCATCGGAATCAATAACTAGTGTCACAGGAATGGTTCAAATCATAGACAGTAAGAAGAGTCAGTTTTCTTGTACTTAAGTCGGCATTGTGTCTTTTGTATTTAATTCCGATGGAATTTCTGTGTTTCATTGTCAATAAGAAGGACAGAGGGATACAGTAAACCTGAAGTGAGGCATCGGAACCTATAACTAGTGTCACAGGAGTGGTTCAAACATTGACAGCAAGAAGAGTCAGTTTTCTTGTACTTAAGTCGGCATTGTGCCGTTTGTATTTAATTCCGATGCAATTTCTGTGTTTCATCGTCAATAAGAAGGTCAGAGGGATACAGTAAACGATAAGTGAAGCATCGGAATCTATACCTGGTATAACAGGAATTGTTCAAACATAGACAGTTAGAAGAGTTAGTTTTCTAGTACTTAAGTCGGCATTGTGCCTTTTCTATTTAATTCCGATGCAATTTCTATGTTTCATCGTCAATTAGAAGGTCAGAGGGATACAGTAAACCTGAAGTGAAGCATCGGAATCGATAACTAGTGTCACGGGAATGGTTCACAACATAGACAGAAAGAAGAGTCAGTTATCTTGTACTTAAGTCGGCATTGTGCCTTTTATATTTAATTCCGATGCAATTTCTGTGTTTCATCGTCAATAAGAAGGTCAGAGGGATACAGTAAACCTGACGTGAAGCATCGGAATCTATAACTAGTGTAATAGGTATGGTTCAAACCACAGACAGTAAGAAGAGTCAGTTTTCTTGTAGTTAAGTCGGCATTGTACCTTTTGTATTAATTCCGATGCAATTTTTGTGTTTCATCGTCAATAAGAAGGTCAGAGGGATACAGTAAACCTGAAGTGAAGCATCGGAATCTATACCTAGTGTCACAGGAATGGTTCAAAACATAGACAGTAAGAAGAGTCAGTTTTCTTGTACTTAAGTCGGCATTGTGTCTTTTGTATTTAATTCAGATGCAATTTCTGTGTTTCATTGTCAATAAGAAGGACAGAGGGATACAGTAAACCTGAAGTGAGGCATCGGAATCGATAACTAGTGTCACAGGAGTGGTTCAAAACATTGACAGTAAGAAGAGTCAGTTTTCTTGTACTTAAGTCGGCATTGTGCCTTTTGTATTTAATTCCGATGCAATTTCTGTGTTTCATCGTCAATAAGAAGGTCAGAGGGATACAGTAAACGTTAAGTGAATCATCGGAATCTATACCTAGTGTCACAGGAATGGTTCAAATCATAGACAATAAGAAGAATCAGTTTTCTTGTACTTAAGTCGGCATTGTGCCTTTTGTATTTAATTCCGAAGCAATTTTTGTGTGTTTCATCGTCAATAAGAAGGTCAGAGGGATACAGTAAACCTGAAGTAAAGCATCGGAATCTATAACGAGTGTCACATGAATGGTTCAAAACATAGGCAGTAAGAAAAATCAGTTTTCTTGTACTTAAGTCGGCATTGTGTCTTTTGTATTTAATTCAGATGCAATTTCTGTGATTCATTGTCAATACGAAGAACAGAGGTATACAGTAAACCTGAAGTGAGGCATCGGAATCTATAACTAGTGTCACAGGAATGGTTCAAAACATTGACAGTAGGAAGAGTCAGTTTTCTTGTACTTAAGTCGGCATTGTGTCTTTTGTATTTAATTCAGATGCAATTTCTGTGTTTCATTGTCAATAAGAAGGACAGAGGGATACAATAAACCTGAAGTGAGGCATCGGAATTTATAACTAGTGTCACAGGAGTGGTTCAAAACATTGACAGTAAGAAGAGTCAGTGTTCTTGTACTTAAGTCGGCATTGTGTCTTTTGTATTTAATTCAGATGCAATTTCTGTGATTCATTGTCAATAAGAAGAACAGAGGTATACAGTAAACCTGAAGTGAGGCATCGGAATCTATAACTAGTGTCACAGGAGTGGTTCAAATCATTGACAGAAAGAAGAGTCAGTTTTCTTGTGCTTAAGTCATCATTGTGTCTTTAGTATTTAATTCCGATGCAATTTCTGTGTTTCATTGTCAATAAGAAAGTCAGAGGGATACAGTAAACCTGAAGTGAAGCATCGGAATCTATAACTAGTGTCACATGAATGGTTCAAAACATAGACAGTGAGAAGAGTCAGTTTTCTTGTACTTAAGTCAGCATTGTGCCTTTTGTAATTAATTCCGATGCAATATCTGTGTTACATCGTCAATAAGAAGGTCAGAGGGATACAGTAAACCTGAAGTGAAGCATCGGAATCTATAACTAGTGTCACAGGAATGGTTCAAATCATAGACAATAAGAAGAATCAGTTTTCTTGTACTTAAGTCGGCATTGTGCCTTTTGTATTTAATTCCGAAGCAATTTCTGTGTTTCATCGTCAATAAGAAGGTCAGAGGGATACAGTAAACCTGAAGTAAAGCATCGGAATCTATAACGAGTGTCACATGAATGGTTCAAAACATAGACAGTAAGTAAAATCAGTTTTCTTGTACTTAAGTCGGCATTGTACCTTTTGTATTCAATTCCGATGCAATATCTGTGTTTCATCGTCAATAATAAGGTCAGAGGGATACAGTAAACCTTAAGTGAAGCATCGGAATCTATACCTAGTATAACAGGAATTGTTCAAACATAGACAGTTAGAAGAGTTAGTTGTCTTGTACTTAAGTCGGCATTGTGCCTTTTCTATTTAATTCCGATGCAATTTCTATGTTTCATCGTCAATTAGAAGGTCAGAGGGATACAGTATACCTGAAGTGAAGCATTGGAATCAATAACTAGTGTCATAGGAACGGTTCACAACATAGACAGTAAGAAGAGTAAGTTATCTTGTACTAAAGTCGGCATTGTGCCCTTTATATTTAATTCCGATGCAATTTCTGTGTTTCATCGTCAATAAGAAGGTCAGGGGTATACAGTAAACCTGACGTGAAGCATCGGAATCTATAACTAGTATAATAGGTATGGTTCAAACCACAGACAGTAAGAAGAGTCAGTTATCTTGTACTGAAGTCGGCATTGTGCCTTTTGTATTTAATTCCGAAGGAATTTCTGTGTTTCATCGTCAATAAGAAGGTCAGAGGGATACAGTAAACCTGAAGTGAAGCATCGGAATCTATAACTAGTGTCACAGGAATGGTTCAAAACATTGACAGTAGGAAGAGTCAGTTTTCTTGTACTGAAGTCGGCATTGTGTCTTTTGTATTTAATTCAGATGCAATTTCTGTGTTTCATTGTCAATAAGAAGGACAGAGGGATACAATAAACCTGAAGTGAGGCATCGGAATTTATAACTAGTGTCACAGGAAAGGTTCAAAACATTGACAGTAAGAAGAGTCAGTTTCCTTGTACTTAAGTCGGCATTGTGCCTTTTGTATTTAATTCCGATGCAATTTCAGTGTTTCATCGTCAATAAGAAGGTCAGAGGGATACAGTTAACCTTAAGTGAAGCATCGGAATCTATTACTAGTGTCACATGAATGGTTCAAAACATAGACAGTGAGAAGAGTCAGTTTTCTTGTACTTAAGTCAGCATTGTGCCTTTTGTAATTAATTCCGATGCAATATCTGTGTTACATCGTCAATAAGAAGGTCAGAGGGATACAGTAAACCTGAAGTGAAGCATCGGAATCTATAACTAGTGTCACAGGAATGGTTCAAATCATAGACAATAAGAAGAATCAGTTTTCTTGTACTTAAGTCGGCATTGTGCCTTTTGTATTTAATTCCGAAGCGATTTCTGTGTTTCATCGTCAATAAGAAGGTCAGAGGGATACAGTAAACCTGAAGTAAAGCATCGGAATCTATAACAAGTGTTACATGAATGGTTCAAAACATAGACAGTAAGAAGAATCAGTTTTCTTGTACTTAAGTCGGCATTGTACCTTTTGTATTCAATTCCGATGCAATATCTGTGTTTCATCGTCAATAATAAGGTCAGAGGGATACAGTAAACCTTAAGTGAAGCATCGGAATCTATACCTAGTATAACAGGAATTGTTCAAACATAGACAGTTAGAAGAGTTAGTTGTCTTGTACTTAAGTCGGCATTGTGCCTTTTCTATTTAATTCCGATGCAATTTCTATGTTTCATCGTCAATTAGAAGGTCAGAGGGATACAGTATACCTGAAGTGAAGCATCGGAATCAATAACTAGTGTCATAGGAACGGTTCACAACATAGACAGTAAGAAGAGTAAGTTATCTTGTACTAAAGTCGGCATTGTGCCTTTTACATTTAATTCCGATGCAATTTCTGTGTTTCATCGTCAATAAGAAGGTCAGGGGTATACAGTAAACCTGACGTGAAGCATCGGAATCTATAACTAGTATAATAGGTATGGTTCAAACCACAGACAGTATGAAGAGTCAGTTTTCTTGTACTGAAGTCGGCATTGTGCCTTTTGTATATAATTCCGAAGGAATTTCTGTGTTTCATCGTCAATAAGAAGGTCAGAGGGATACAGTAAACCTGAAGTGAAGCATCGGAATCAATAACTAGTGTCACAGGAATGGTTCAAAAACATTGACAGTAAGAAGAGTCAGTTTTCTTGTACTTAAGTCGGCATTGTGCCTTTTGTATTTAGTTCCGATGCAATTTCTGTGTTTCATCGTCAGTAAGAAGGTCAGAGGGATACAGTAAACCTAATGTGAAGCATCGAAATCTATAACTAGTGTCACATGAATGGTTCAAAACATAGACAGTGAGAAGAGTCAGTTTTCTTGTACTTAAGTTAGCATTGTGCCTTTTGTAATTAATTACGATACAATATCTGTGTTTCATCGTCAATACGAAGGTCAGTGGGATACAGTAAACCTGAAGTGAAGCATCGGAATCTATAACTAGTGTCACAGGAATGGTTCAAAACATTGACAGTAGGAAGAGTCAGTTTTCTTGTACTTAAGTCGGCATTGTGCCTTTTGTATTTAATTCCGAAGGAATTTCTGTGTTTCATCGACAATAAGAAGGTCAGAGGAATACAGTAAACCTGAAGTGAAGCATCGGAATCAATAACTAGTGTCACAGGAATGGTTCAAATCATAGACAGTAAGAAGAGTCAGTTTTCATGTACTTAAGTCGGCATTGTGTCTTTTGTATTTAGTTCCGATGCAAATTCTGTGTTTCATCGTCAATAAGAAGGTCAGAGTGATACAGTAAACCTGACGTGAAGCATCGGAATCTATAACTAGTGTAATAGGTATGGTACAAACCACAGACAGTAAGAAGAGTCAGTTATCTTGTACTTAAGTCGGCATTGTGCTTTTGTACTTAATTCCGAAGCAATTTCTGTGTTTCATCGTCAACAAGAAGGACAAAGGGATACAGTAAACCTGAAGTAAAGCATCGGAATCTATAACGAGTGTCACATGAATGGTTCAAAACATAGACAGTAAGAAGAATCAGTTTTCTTGTACTTAAGTCGGCATTGTGCCTTTTGTATTTAATTTCGAGGCAATTTCTGTGTTTCATCGTCAATAAGAAGGTCAGAGGAATACAGTAAACCTGAAGTAAAGCATCGGAATCTATAACGAGTGTCACATGAATGGTTCAAAACATAGACAGTAAAAAGGGTCAGTTTTCTTGTACTTAAGTCGGCTTTGTGCCTTTTGTATTTAATTCCGATGCAATTTCGGTGTTTCATCGTCAATAAGGAGGTCAGAGGGATACAGTAAACCTGAAGTGAAGCATTAGAATCAATAACTAGTGTCACAGGAATGGTTCAAAACATAGGCAGTAAGAAGAGTCAGTTTTCTTGTACTTGAGTCGGCATTGTGCCTTTTGTATTTAATTCCGATGCAATTTCTGTGTTTCATCGTCAATAAGAACATCAGAGGGATACAGTAAACCTGAAGTGAAGCATTGGAATCTATAACTAGTGTCACAGGAATGGTTCAAAGCATAGACAGTAAGAAGAGTCAATTTTCTTGTACTTAAGTCGGCATTGTGCCTTTTGAATTTAATTCCGATGCAATTTCTGTGTTTCATCGTCAATAAGAAGGTCAGAGGGATACAGTAGACCTGAAGTGAAGCATCGGAATCTATAACTAGTGTCATATGAATGGTTCAAAACATAGACAGTAAGAAGAGTCAGTTTTCTTGCACTTAAGTCGGCATTGTGCCTTTTGTACTTAATTCCGAAGCAATTTCTGTGTTTCATCGTCAATAAGAAGGTCAGAGGAATACAGTAGACCTAAGTGAAGCATCGGAATCTATAACTAGTGTCACATGAATGGTTCAAAACATAGACAGTGAGAAGAGTCAGTTTTCTTGTACTTAAGTCAGCATTGTGCCTTTTGTTATTAATTCCGAAACAATATCTGTGTTTCATCGTCAATAAGAAGGTCAGTGGGATACAGTAAACCTGATGTCAAGCATCGGAATCTATAACTAGTGTCACAGGAATGGTTCAAAGAATAGACAGTAAGAAGATTCAGTTTTCTTGTACTTAAGTCGGCATTGTTCCTATTGTATTTAATTCCGATGCAATATCTGTGTTACATCGTCAATAAGAAGGTCAGAGGGATACAGTAAACCTGAAGTGAAGCATCGGAATCTATAAGTAGTGTCACAGGAATGGTTCAAATCATAGACAATAAGAAGAATCAGTTATCTTGTACTTAAGTCGGCATTGTGCCTTTTGTATTTAATTCCGAAGCAATTTCTGTGTTCCATCGTCAATAAGAAGGTCAGAGGGATACAGTAAACCTGAAGTACAGCATCGGAATCTATAACGAGTGTCACATGAATGGTTCAAAACATAGACAGTGAGAAGAATCAGTTTTCTTGTACTTAAGTCGGCATTGTGACTTTTGTAATTAATTACGATACAATAACTGTGTTTCATCGTCAATACGAAGGTCAGTGGGATACAGTAAACCTGAAGTGAAGCATCGGAATCTATAACTAGTGTCACAGGAATGGTTCAAAACATTGACAGTAGGAAGAGTCAGTTTTCTTGTACTTAAGTCGGCATTGTGCCTTTTGTATTTAATTCCGAAGGAATTTCTGTGTTTCATCGACAATAAGAAGGTCAGAGGAATACAGTAAACCTGAAGTGAAGCATCGGAATCAATAACTAGTGTCACAGGAATGGTTCAAATCATAGACAGTAAGAAGAGTCAGTTTTCATGTACTTAAGTCGGCATTGTGTCTTTTGTATTTAGTTCCGATGCAAATTCTGTGTTTCATCGTCAATAAGAAGGTCAGAGTGATACAGTAAACCTGACGTGAAGCATCGGAATCTATAACTAGTGTAATAGGTATGGTACAAACCACAGACAGTAAGAAGAGTCAGTTATCTTGTACTTAAGTCGGCATTGTGCTTTTGTACTTAATTCCGAAGCAATTTCTGTGTTTCATCGTCAACAAGAAGGACAAAGGGATACAGTAAACCTGAAGTAAAGCATCGGAATCTATAACGAGTGTCACATGAATGGTTCAAAACATAGACAGTAAGAAGAATCAGTTTTCTTGTACTTAAGTCGGCATTGTGCCTTTTGTATTTAATTTCGAGGCAATTTCTGTGTTTCATCGTCAATAAGAAGGTCAGAGGAATACAGTAAACCTGAAGTAAAGCATCGGAATCTATAACGAGTGTCACATGAATGGTTCAAAACATAGACAGTAAAAAGGGTCAGTTTTCTTGTACTTAAGTCGGCTTTGTGCCTTTTGTATTTAATTCCGATGCAATTTCGGTGTTTCATCGTCAATAAGGAGGTCAGAGGGATACAGTAAACCTGAAGTGAAGCATTAGAATCAATAACTAGTGTCACAGGAATGGTTCAAAACATAGGCAGTAAGAAGAGTCAGTTTTCTTGTACTTGAGTCGGCATTGTGCCTTTTGTATTTAATTCCGATGCAATTTCTGTGTTTCATCGTCAATAAGAACATCAGAGGGATACAGTAAACCTGAAGTGAAGCATTGGAATCTATAACTAGTGTCACAGGAATGGTTCAAAGCATAGACAGTAAGAAGAGTCAATTTTCTTGTACTTAAGTCGGCATTGTGCCTTTTGAATTTAATTCCGATGCAATTTCTGTGTTTCATCGTCAATAAGAAGGTCAGAGGGATACAGTAGACCTGAAGTGAAGCATCGGAATCTATAACTAGTGTCATATGAATGGTTCAAAACATAGACAGTAAGAAGAGTCAGTTTTCTTGCACTTAAGTCGGCATTGTGCCTTTTGTACTTAATTCCGAAGCAATTTCTGTGTTTCATCGTCAATAAGAAGGTCAGAGGAATACAGTAGACCTAAGTGAAGCATCGGAATCTATAACTAGTGTCACATGAATGGTTCAAAACATAGACAGTGAGAAGAGTCAGTTTTCTTGTACTTAAGTCAGCATTGTGCCTTTTGTTATTAATTCCGAAACAATATCTGTGTTTCATCGTCAATAAGAAGGTCAGTGGGATACAGTAAACCTGATGTCAAGCATCGGAATCTATAACTAGTGTCACAGGAATGGTTCAAAGAATAGACAGTAAGAAGATTCAGTTTTCTTGTACTTAAGTCGGCATTGTTCCTATTGTATTTAATTCCGATGCAATATCTGTGTTACATCGTCAATAAGAAGGTCAGAGGGATACAGTAAACCTGAAGTGAAGCATCGGAATCTATAAGTAGTGTCACAGGAATGGTTCAAATCATAGACAATAAGAAGAATCAGTTATCTTGTACTTAAGTCGGCATTGTGCCTTTTGTATTTAATTCCGAAGCAATTTCTGTGTTCCATCGTCAATAAGAAGGTCAGAGGGATACAGTAAACCTGAAGTACAGCATCGGAATCTATAACGAGTGTCACATGAATGGTTCAAAACATAGACAGTGAGAAGAATCAGTTTTCTTGTACTTAAGTCGGCATTGTGACTTTTGTATTCAATTCCGATGCAATATCTGTGTTTCATCGTCAATAAGAAGGTCAGAGGAATACAGTAAACCTTAAGTGAAGCATCGGAATCTATACCTAGTATAACAGGAATTGTTCAAACATAGACAGTTAGATGAGTTAGTTGTCTTGTACTTAAGTCGGCATTGTGCCTTTTCTATTTAAATCCGATGCAATTTCTATGTTTCATCGTCGATTAGAAGGTCAGAGGGATACAGTAAACCGGAAGTGAAGCATCGGAATCAATAACTAGTGTCACAGGAATGGTTCACAACATAGACAGTAAGAAGAGTCACTTATCTTGTACTTAAGTCGGCATTGTGCCTTTTATATTTAATTACGATGCAATTTCTGTGTTTCATCGTCAATAAGAAGGTCAGAGGGATACAGTAAACCTGACGTGAAGCATCGGAATCTATAACTAGTGTCATAGGTATGGTTCAAACTACAGACAGTAAGAAGAGTCAGTTATCTTGTACTTAAGTCGGCATTGTGCCTTTTGTACTTAATTCCGAAGCGATATCTGTGTTTCATCGTCAATAAGAAGGACAGAGGGATACAGTAAACCTGGAGTAAAGCATCGGAATCTATAACGAGTGTCACATGAATGGTTCAAAATATAGACAGTAAGAAGAGTCAGTTTTCATGTACTTAAGTCGGCATTGTGTCTTTTGTATTTAATTCCGAAGCAATTTCTGTGTTTCCTCGTCAATAAGAAGGTCAGAGGAATACAGTAAACCTGAAGTAAAGCATCGGAATCTATAACGAGTGTCACATGAATGGTTCAAAACATAGACAGTAAGAAGAGTCAGTTTTAATGAACTTAACTCGGCATTGTGCCTTTTGTATTTATATCCCGATGCAATTTCTGTGTTTCATCGTCAATAAGGAGGTCAGAGGGATACAGTTAACCTGAAGTGAGGCATCAGAATCTATAACTAGTGTCACAGGAGTGGTTCAAAATATTGACAGTAAGAAGAGTCAGTTTTCTTGTACTTAAGTCTCCATTGTGCCTTTTGTATTTAATTCCGATGCAATTTCTGTGTTTCATCGTCAATAAGAAGGTCAGAGGGATACAGTAAACCTGAAGTGAAGCATTAGAATCTATAACCAGTGTCACATGAATGGTTAGAAGCATAGGCAGTAAGAAGAGTCACTTTTCTTGTACTTGAGTCGGCATTGTGCCTTTTGTATGTAATTCCGATGCAATTTCTGTGTTTCATCGTCAATAAGAACATCAGAGGGATACAGTAAACCTGAGGTGAAGCATTGGAATCTATAACTAGTGTCACAGGAATGGTTCAAAACATAGACAGTAAGAAGAGTCAGTTTTCTTGTACTGAAGTCGGCATTGTGCCTATTGAATTTAATTCCGATGCAATTTCTGTGTTTCATCGTCAATAAGAAGGTCAGTGGGATACAGTAGACCTGAAGTGAAGCATCGGAATCTATAACTAGTGTCATATGAATGGTTCAAAACATAGACAGTGAGAAGAGTCAGTTTTCTTGTACTTATGTCGGCATTGTGCCCTTTGTACTTAATTCCGAAGCAGTTTCTGTGTTTCATCGTCAATAAGAATGTCAGAGGGATACAGTAAACCTGAAGTAAAGCATCGGAATCTATAACGAGTGTCACATGAATGGTTCAAAATATAGACAGTAAGAAGGGTCAGTTTTCTTGTACTTAAGTCGGCATTGTACCTTTTGTATTAATTCCGATGCAATATCTGTGTTTCATCGTCAATAAGAAGGTCAGAGGGATACAGTAAACCAGAAGTGAAGCATCGGAACCCTTAGCTAGTGTCACAGGAATGGTTCAAAACATAGACAGTAAGAAGAGTCAGTTTTCTTGTACTTAAGTCGGCATTGTGCCTTTTGTATTTAATTCCGATGCAATTTCTGTTTTTCATCGTCAATACGAAGGACAGAGGGATACAGTAAACCTGAAGTGATGCATCGGAATCTATAACTAGTGTCACAGGAATGGTTCAATACATAGATAGTAAGGAGAGTCAGTTTTCTTGTACTTAAGTCGGCATTGTGCCTTTTGTATTTAATTCCGATGCAATTTCTGTGTTTCATCGTCAATATGAAGGTCAGAGGGAAACAGTAAACCTGAAGTAAAGCATCGGAATCTATAACTAGTGTCACAGGAATGGTTCAAATCATAGACAATAAGAAGAATCAATTATCTTGTACTTAAGTCGGCATTGTGCCCTTTGTATTTAATTCCGAAGCAATTTCTGTGTTTCATCGTCAATAAGAAGATCAGAGGGATACAGTAAACCTGAAGTGAAGCATCGGTATCTATAACTAGTGTCACAGGAATGGTTCAAAACATAGACAGTAAGAAGAGTCAGTTTTCTTGTACTTAAGTCGGCATTGTGCCTTTTATATATAATTCCGATGGAATTTCTGTGTTTCATCGTCAATAAGAACATCAGAGGGATACAGTAAACCTGAAGTGAAGCATTGGAATCTATAACTAGTGTCACAGGAATGGTTCAAAACATAGACAGCAAGAAGAGTCAGTTTTCTTGTACTTAAGTCGGCAATGTGCCTTTTGAATATAATTCCGATTCAATTTCTGTGTTTTATCGTCAATAAGAAGGTCAGAGGGATACAGTAGACCTAAGTGAAGCATCGGAATCTATAACTAGTGTCACATGAATGGTTCAAAACATAGACAGTGAGAAGAGTCAGTTTTCTTGTACTTAAGTCAGCATTGTGCCTTTTGTAATTAATTCCGATACAATATCTGTGTTTCATCGTCAATAAGAAGGGCAGTGGGATACAGTTAACCTGAAGTGAAGCATCGGAATCTATAACTAGTGTCACAGGAATGGTTCAAAACATAGACAGTAAGAAGATTCAGTTTTATTGTACTTAAATCGGCATTGTTCCTATTGTATTTAATTCCGATGCAATTTCTGTATTTCATCGTCAATAAGAAGGTCAGAGGGATACAGTAAACCTGAAGTGAAGCATCGGAATCCATACCTAGTGTCACAGGAATGGTTCAAAACATAGACAGTAAGAAGAGTCAGTTTTTTTGTACTTAAGTCGGCATTGTGTCTTTTGTATTTAATTCCGATGCAATTTCTGTGTTTCATTGTCAATAAGAAGGACAGAGGGATACAGTTAACCTGAAGTGAGGCATCAGAATCTATAACTAGTGTCACAGGAGTGGTTCAAAACATTGACAGTAAGAAGAGTCAGTTTTCTTGTACTTAAGTCGGCATTGTGGCTTTTGTTTTTAATTCCGATGCAATTTCTGTGTTTCATCGTCAATAAGAGGGTCAGAGGGATACAGTAAACCTGAAGTGAGGCATCGGCATCTATAACTAGTGTCACAGGAATGGTTCAAATCATAGACAGTAAGAAGAGTCAGATTTCTTGTACTTAAGTCTGTAACCTCCCCCTCACTTACCGACCTTAATGACAGTGAAAAATGAAACCGCGTGTACCTAATGGGAGTTTTGGAAAAGCAATCGTCACCGAAGTTAATCTATCGGTAAAGAGGGAGGAAAGGGTTACATCTAAATGAAAGGAAAAATGCAAATGAAACTGGTGGAAATCAATTTTGAAAAGGGGTAAAGTTAATAAAGAAAGTAAATGTGCGGCCGTTACGTTAACAATTAACTAGCGGTAATTAGATATTTGAGATTTGGGGGAAATCACGGTCGCCAGTCCTAAGGACAATTACTATCGTAACTGAAAAAGAAAGGTTATTACACATATAATTAGCACTAGAAGCGTGGCAACTGAAGGTTGACACGTGTAGTGTGAAAACTGAAAGTTTGTCAGAAGTAATAAATTTCGCTACACTCTGACTTAATTTAGCAAAAGAATTAATAAAACCGGAAAATCGAAAATTAATTTAGTGACTGAAGTTAATAGTGAGCTTTCTTTCTGAAGCACATCGAAATCCAGTAAAATACGGTTAGTCTTGGACTACCTCAACAATCATTTCAAAAGCAACTTGACTCTACGCAATTTAGAAACAAGATATTTAACTTTGAACTTGAATTAAATGATTCTGAACAATTAACAATAGTAAAATTTAGTACGTACCAAGCTGAGCTGCAGTCACAGATAAGCTACAATATACTAACAAAACTCGCACTCTTAATTTGTGCTCGTGTAACCTAAATATTGTAGCCAGCCGAACTCTGAAATTAAAGCAGTGAAATCGAATGATGCTGGCGTTTGAATTTCAACAACACTCGGGTTCATTTCGGAAAAGGAAGGGACCCTGCTTGGCAATGCAATCGGGACAATGAGCAACAAAGGTTCATGCTAAGTTGCTGTAATTTTGCGAGGCAAATGGAACAATTTGAAAAGCTGAGGTCTGCCATACAGTTCTGAAACTTTACGCGCTTTTAGTCTTCCTTGTTGGTTGATTGAAGGTTTGAAGCCGTCGATCGAGGAGGTGGCGACAGTCACTCATTGTCGGCCGTCGCTGTTGCAGAAGCTGGATGTTGGCGCGCCTTCTTCTCGACACGGTCACCAGGCGAAACGGGCTCTTGATGTGCGCCAGCTAATGCTTCCCGTCCGCGACACCATGTCAGAAACTATCATCGCGAGTCGAGCGCAATTACTTGCTGCCAAACCCCGAAAGCGCGGCAACTCGCGGGAGCGTCACACGACACCTGCTCCACTCGCTACTCCCGCCAGACTCTCACTGTTCTGCCCGCGCTCCACGCGGCAGAGTTAACACTACCAAAGATCCTACACACTTTGATTCTTCACACGACCTATCGATGTAATCGTTCGATAGCAGTTTTCCCTAGGCAAGACCCAGCGTAAAAATACAAATAATCTTTACACAACAAACCAATTATACATCGACATAAATGCATAAATATATATATATATATATATATATATACAAATAGTAAAACAATTACAATATATAAAGAGACAGAAATGTCATATCTTGAGGTAACAAAACAAGGAAAAAAAATAATAGTACAATAGATGAAAATAGGAGGATATGCATTTCCGGCGTTACACGTGCCCCACATTGTCTGAGGATGTTCGTGTAACGTAAACAGACTCAGAAAATGTCCCAAAAAAGAAACAGCGGAAATGCATATGCTCAAAACATCAAAAAATTTAGCATTCGTCTAATTAACCGTAAACCAATTTTTAGACAATAATAATTGGGTGGAGACACTCCTAATCTTATTCCACTCTGTCATCTTGCACAAAATATAACAGGTTGACAACATATCAAAATTCATAGAAAATATAGAAAATGGTTTAGCTATTCCAAAACCATTAAAATTCGTAACACTGTGAGAAATGGAATACTATTTACAAAATTAATCAGAGTACATGGTCATAAAAACCGGTAGATCAAAATACGCAAATTAATTATTAATTACATAGAATACACATTTTATATAACCTTTTCGTAATTAATATTCTCGTCACGAGAATCTATTTAACGCTAAACAAGAAAATAATATACAGCAGATCGACAAAAACATAAATATTGACAACAGAATTCTTTCATATCAGCTGTCCGGGAGGAAAAACAACTCCGCCTTCCGTACTCGCAAGTACAAAGAATGCCGACAGCGGCACAAGAGCCGACAGCGGCACAAGAGCCGACAGCGGTTCCGCCCCGCCAGTATTGTTGCGCCCGCCTGTGCGGCACGCTTGATCTCTCTCGCCCTTGTTACGGCATTTCCAGAACGTCCGTTTCACTGAATTCTTTCGGTAAAACTCACTCCCGAGTAATCTCAAGGAGTCCATAAACACTATCACAGTGGATAACTCAACACAGTCCATCATCACACGCATGCACTAGCCTGAAACTTAAAACGGCGTCTAAGTACATCGGCAATGACTAGTAAAACACATATTCATGAAATCTTACAGCTAGTTACAAAATCATATTTACATTGCTTAATCTACTGTGACTCAGCTGAAAACTTAAACTAGCAGCTTGGATTTTTCAGTTGATTAGATCATGATTAAATTGATTAAAATTAAATTGATTAATCAAAATTAATTACTTATTAATTACAACTTCTTTAATGACCTTGGTCAGTCAAAAGCATGGCAATCTAGCAAATCGTTAAATCTTACACTCTATTTTACATACTGTATAAATTACCCATTGTGTGGTATTAATCGATCCTAGGTTGGTACAATTTCAAGTCTACAATATTCCGTAAGCATTTGTGTGAGCCATACCAATGACTTTATATGGTCCATTATAAACAAACTTAAATTTAGAGTTTTCATGGTCTATCTCGCTCGATTTCTCATGAGCTTTTACAAGTACTAAGTCTCCGATTGCAAACTTAGCAAAACGCGCTTTAGCGTCATGACGACGTATGCGAGCATCAGTTCTTAGCTTCATTATTTCTGGCAAACGATCTTTTTTCACACCAATACTAATGTCAATCCGTGGAGGGAATTTGATTATCTCTTCCACTAAACTTTTACTTCTGTCAATGCCGAAATTCCTCACGTCACGGCAGTTCAAAATCATTCCTACATCAATGTCATCCGGCCAGTTAACAATGTGTATAGGCTGGTATTGCCTATGCACACAGTCTCCTGCCTCGTCAAAACTAACTACTATTGTTTTATCTTCTGACATACATGTCAAAGTTTTGCTTTCGCAATTAATCACTGCACGGTACTTTAATAGCCAATCTAACCCGATAATTACTCCCGTAGTCAAGTCTGGCACGACGACAAACTCTTGTTCAAATCGTGCCCCACATATCTCGAAGTGGACAAAAATCTGTTTTGTGACCGGTTTACTGGCCTTCCCAGTAGCACCGATAATTTTCACTCCTGTTACTGGCATAACTACGATGCCAGGTCTGTCTTTCAGTAACTCAAATATTTTCCCAGATACAGCACTCAATTCTGCACCGGTGTCAATCAACACGTTTAGTTGTAGGTCGTGCATATTAACCGACACTACTATCTGTCTACACTTGTCCTCGACTGTTTCTTTATTTTCCCACAGTAAATCCTCGTCTATATCCAGGTCATTCCAGAAAAAACCATCCGGCTTTGATCCTAAATCCGGCTTATCTGGCGGCTTTTTCAGCCTCTGTTCACATACAGTTTTAATTTCAACACGTTTGTCCTGAGGCTTAGTCTCTAGCTTCGCCTCCAATACCGAAACCTTTTCCTGTAACTCGTCAACTAGTGAGTGTTGCTTTGCTATCAATTCACTAATTGTCACCTTCGTTGATTCCTCTTTAATCAGATTGATCTCATCTGCCAATCTACCTGGAGGAATGTGCCCAGTCGCATCTTAAATTACTTCCTCTGGATCTGCGCAACCCACACTGCTACCGTCTGACCGCATAACGTCAGCTCTAACCTCATACACGCTGAAATCCATGTGCTTTTCTACCAATTGTGTCCGGCTATCACTAAAATTTTCGTAATCTTTCCCCTTAATACTCTCGCAATGTTTAAACTGGAGGTTTGCGTCGGATGGGTCGGCTACTTCTACCACTATAACTTTCGGTAAAGTCTGCCGGTTAGGGCCAGAACTTTCCGTTACTCCTTCAACATCTAACTCCTGCGGGACGAAACACGACGAATCTTGCTCGTGCTCCCCATTAACATCAACTATTTCTGGTAAAGTCTGCCGGTTAGGGCCAGAACTTTCAATCACTTCACAAATACTATCTTCTTGTGGGACGAGACGCGGCAAATACTGCACGCGCTCCCCATAAACACTTCTCCCATACAGACCCCTATAATCTCTTAGTTCGTCGTATAAGCGACCGAACTGCCTTAACCAGACCTCATCCCTCTCTGCATCCCCTCGCTCGATGACGGACGTTTTATCCGACATCTGATCTTCTCTCAACAATTGCGAATCATTCTTAAACTCAATCTCCAGTTCCGCTGTGGGTATTACAGCTGGCACCTTATAATCGATTTCCGGAACACTACTTAAATTGTTCTCACTGACAGTGAATGTACCTTCCACTGCCGTGTATACAGCTGATCTACTACTTGTGGGCGCACTCCTTTCTCTTAACACTGGCACACTCTCCCGCCGTTGATTATTCCACACGGAATTTTCATACCGACGACACCTGGGTTTTCTCCTGCTATTGGGCCGCCAAAATTTCTCCACGCCCGGTCGGCCCCTCACCGGCGCGGCTAATGGTTTCCCTGTCTCGTCCCAGCAGATACGCTCCCCGGATGCTGCTGAGGCGGCTGATCACACCCTCTGGCGTTATTACTATTCTGTGAAGCCCGTATCACGTTAGTATGATACTGGTTTCCGTCATTCCTGTTATTATTTGCATTGTACCGATTGTTATTACGGTCCGAACCATTATTGTTATTGCTGCCATGGTTGCGGTATGCATTATTCCCGTGGTTATCGTTGTTGTGGTTGCTGTGGTACCCGTTGTTGTTACCACGGCCTCTGCCACTGTCGCGATTATTGCGCCAATTGTCCTCGTCCTCCACTCTTTCCAGGAAATCATTGATTGTCCTGTAATTGCTTCCTACGTATCGTTTTGTATCATCTGGAAGCTTCTTGTAGAGTTCCCAGACTATTTCGGATTCCGAGCGGCGGTCACGCAAATATTCCAACTTGCGGATCCAGCCCTCACAAAACTCCTTCATCGAACCGCGCGAATTCGCATCGAAAGGCCTCGATACGACAAATTCGCGCCAGACACTTTGCTGTTTTTGCTCTGACCAGTATTCAGCCAGAAACAAATTTTTAAATTCGTCAAAAGTCAGGTTCGTAATGTTGAGGTTTAAGCCCCAACGCTTGGCATCACCAGCCAACACATCAATAATCGCATTAATTTTTCTCTCATCAGTCCATGATCTGGGTAAAACTCTTTCACAATTTTTAATGAAATCCGTCGGGTGTATACTGCCTTTTTTGAAGGGGTCGAACCGCTCCTCTTTCGTCAACAACTCCGAACTATGTGCACAGATTGGCACATAGCTCTGTTTTTCGTCAAGTTTCCTTTCTAATTCCGACACCCTCGTAATCACTTGGCAAGTGGTTGTCGCAAGCGTTTCCACTTCCCTCTTTTTCTCTTCGCAGGTATTAGCCTGCTTCGTCACTTTGGTATCTACTTCGGATACTAAAGCCTTTAAGGTTTCCACCTTCTTTTGATCCTCTTTTTTCACTAATTGAATTTGTTCCGTCACCTTATTCTCGATGATCGGAGCAACTGATTCTCCTACACTTTTCTCGATTCTGCTAATTTCAGAATTAAAACGAGTATTTATGCTCGCAATTTCCGCCTGAACGCCTATCATTTCCTGTTTAAGATTACCGATTTCGGTATTAATTACAACAATATCTTCTTTGATTTTATCAACTTTTGTGTTAACAACGTTAATAGCTTTGTTCTGATTGTCTAGCATCCGTTCAAATTTTTCAGACTGAGCTTCTTGCTTGACCGATTGACTCTTGATTTCGTTATTCAAAACGTTCAATAAATCAGTTAAATTCCCGGAAACTACCGGTTTTACTTCCGTAGCGGCTTCCTCTTTAATTGTCCCCCCGTATTCGTCATCAAGGGATTCAGATTTGATTTTCACTTCTGATTCCGAAACATTTTCTAAAGTTTGGAATTCCATTTCTGCTCTTTGTTGCGTTTCGCCGGTCGCGTCTTTCATGCTAGCCGCCTGCCCCTGAACAATGGGTACCGCGGTGCGCGTTTCCCACTGTTCGACCGATTGTTCCGTATCCAAGTCTACCAAATTTTGGCAATTGTTGCCTTCACTCATTTTAATAATTTTCAATATAACTGCCAAATCTCAACTCTAATTGGGATTCCTCACACGAATATTCTCGCTGACGTATCGACCATTTCGTAACCAGTACTTTGTTACGAGATTTGCACAATGCAAAATTCGTGTCCAGAACAACCTCAAATTTGAAGATTGTCCTGTCACCAGGTCGCCACGTGTAACCTCCCCCTCACTTACCGACCTTAATGACAGTGAAAAATGAAACCGCGTGTACCTAATGGGAGTTTTGGAAAAGCAATCGTCACCGAAGTTAATCTATCGGTAAAGAGGGAGGAAAGGGTTACATCTAAATGAAAGGAAAAATGCAAATGAAACTGGTGGAAATCAATTTTGAAAAGGGGTAAAGTTAATAAAGAAAGTAAATGTGCGGACGTTACGTTAACAATTAACTAGCGGTAATTAGATGTTTGAGATTTGGGGGAAATCACGGTCGCCAGTCCTAAGAACAATTACTATAGTAACTGAAAAAGAAAGGTTATTACACATATAATTAGCACTAGAAGCGTGGCAACTGAAGGTTGACACGTGTAGTGTGAAAACTGAAAGTTTGTCAGAAGTAATAAATATCGCTACACTCTGACTTAATTTAGCAAAAGAATTAATAAAACCGGAAAATCGAAAATTAATGTAGTGACTGAAGTTAATAGTGAGCTTTCTTTCTGAAGCACATCGAAATCCAGTAAAATACGGTTAGTCTTGGACTACCTCAACAATCATTTCAAAAGCAACTTGACTCTACGCAATTTAGAAACAAGATATTTAACTTTGAACTTGAATTAAATGATTCTGAACAATTAACAATAGTAAAATTTAGTACGTACCAAGCTGAGCTGCAGTCACAGGTAAGCTACAATATACTAACAAAACTCGCACTCTTAATTTGTGCTCGTGTAACCTAAATATTGTAGCCAGCCGAACTCTGAAATTAAAGCAGTGAAATCGAATGATGCTGGCGTTTGAATTTCAACAACACTCGGGTTCATTTCGGAAAAGGAAGGGACCCTGCTTGGCAATGCAATCGGGACAATGAGCAACAAAGGTTCATGCTAAGTTGCTGTAATTTTGCGAGGCAAATGGAACAATTTGAAAAGCTGAGGTCTGCCATACAGTTCTGAAACTTTACGCGCTTTTAGTCTTCCTTGTTGGTTGATTGAAGGTTTGAAGCCGTCGATCGAGGAGGTGGCGACAGTCACTCATTGTCGGCCGTCGCTGTTGCAGAAGCTGGATGTTGGCGCGCCTTCTTCTCGACACGGTCACCAGGCGAAACGGGCTCTTGATGTGCGCCAGCTAATGCTTCCCGTCCGCGACACCATGTCAGAAACTATCATCGCGAGTCGAGCGCAATTACTTGCTGCCAAACCCCGAAAGCGCGGCAACTCGCGGGAGCGTCACACGACACCTGCTCCACTCGCTACTCCCGCCAGACTCTCACTGTTCTGCCCGCGCTCCACGCGGCAGAGTTAACACTACCAAAGATCCTACACACTTTGATTCTTCACACGACCTATCGATGTAATCGTTCGATAGCAGTTTTCCCTAGGCAAGACCCAGCGTAAAAATACAAATAATCTTTACACAACAAACCAATTATACATCGACGTAAATGCATAAATATATATATATACAAATAGTAAAACAATTACAATATATAAAGAGACAGAAATGTCATATCTTGAGGTAACAAAACAAGGAAAAAAAATAATAGTACAATAGATGAAAATAGGAGGACATGCATTTCCGTCGTTACAAGTCGGCATTGTGCCTTTTATATTTAATTCCGATGCAATTTCTGTGTTTCATCGTCAATAAGAAGGTCAGAGGGAAACAGTAAACCTGAAGTGAAGCATCGGAACCTATAACTAGTGTCACAGGAATGGTTCAAATCATAGACAATAAGAAGAATCAGTTATCTTGTACTTATGTCGGCATTGTGTCTTTTGTATTTAATTCCGAAGCAATTTCTGTGTTTCCTCGTCAATAAGAAGGTCAGAGGAATACAGTAAACCTGAAGTAAAGCATCGGAATCTATAACGAGTGTCACATGAATGGTTCAAAACATAGACAGTAAGAAGAGTCAGTTTTCTTGTACTTAAGTCGGCATTGTGCCTTTGGTATATAATTCCGATGCAATTTCTGTGTTTCATCGTCAATAAGGAGGTCAGAGGGATACAGTAAACCCGAGGTGAATCATTGGAATCTATAACTAGTGCCACAGGAATGGTTCAAAACATAGACAGTAAGAAGAGTCAGTTTTCTTGTACTTAAGTCGGCATTGTGCCTATTGAATTTAATTCCGATGCAGTTTCTGTGTTTCATCGTCAATAAGATGGACAGAGGGATACAGTAGAAGTGAAGTGAAGCATCGGAATCTATAACTAGTGTCATATGAATGGTTCAAAACATAGACAGTGAGAAGAGTCAGTTTTCTTGTACTTAAGTCGGCATTGTGCCTTTTGTACTTAATTCCGAAGCAACTTCTGTGTTTCATCGTCAATAAGAAGGTCAGAGGGATACAGTAAACCAGAAGTGAAGCATCGGAATCTATAACTAGTGTCACAGGAATGGTTCAAAACATAGACAGTAAGAAGAGTCAGTTTTCTTGTACTTAAGTTTGCATTGTGCCTTTTGTATTTAATTCCGATGCAATTTCTGTGTTTCATCGTCAATACGAAGGACAGAGGGATACAGTAAACCTGAAGTGATGCATCGGAATCTATAACTAGTGTCACAGGAATGGTTCAAATCATTGACAGTAAGAAGAGTCAGTTTTCTTGTACTTAAGTCGGCATTGTGCCTTTTGTATTTAATTCCGATGCAATTTCTGTGTTTCATCGTCAATATGAAGGTCAGAGGGAAACAGTAAACCTGAAGTAAAGCATCGGAATCTATAACTAGTGTCATAGGAATGGTTCAAATCATAGACAATAAGAAGAATCAGTTATCTTGTACTTAAGTCGGCATTGTGCCTTTTGTATTTAATTCCGAAGCAATTTCTGTGTTTCATCGTCAATAAGAAGGTCAGAGGGATACAGTAAACCTGAAGTGAAGCATCGGTATCTATAACTAGTGTCACAGGAATGGTTCAAATCATAGACAGTAAGAAGAGTCAGTTTTCTTGTACTTAAGTCGGCATTGTGCCTTTTATATTTAATTCCGATGTAATTTCTGTGTTTCATCGTCAATAAGAACATCAGAGGGATACAGTAAACCTGAAGTGAAGCATTGGAATCTATAACTAGTGTCACAGGAGTGGTTCAAAACATAGACAGTAAGAAGAGTCAGTTTTCTTGTACTTAAGTCGGCATTGTGCCTTTTGAATTTAATTCCGATTCCATTTCTGTGTTTCATCGTCAATAAGAAGGTCAGAGGGATACAGTAGACCTAAGTGAAGCATCGGAATCTATAACTAGTGTCACATGAATGGTTCAAAACATAGAGAGTGGGAAGAGTCAGTTTTCTTGTACTTAAGTCAGCATTGTGCCTTTTGTAATTAATTCCGATACAATATCTGTGTTTCATCGTCAATAAGAAGGTCAGTGGGATACAGTAAACCTGAAGTGAAGCATCGGAATCTATAACTAGTGTCACAGGAATGGTTCAAAAAATAGACAGTAAGAAGATCAGTTTTCTTGTACTTAAGTCGGCATTGTTCCTATTGTATTTAATTCCGATGCAATATCTGTTTTACATCGTCAATTAGAAGATCAGAGGGATACAGTAAACCTGAAGTGAAGCACCGGAATCTATAACTAGTGTCACAGGAATGGTTCAAATCATAGACAATAAGAAGAATCAGTTATCTTGTACTTAAGTCGGCATTGTGCGTTTTGTATTTACTTCCGAAGCAATTTCTGTGTTTCATCGTCAATAAGAAGGTCAGAGGGATACAGTAAACCTGAAGTAAAGCATCGGAATCTATAACGAGTGTTACATGAATGGTTCAAATCATAGACAGTGAGAAGAATCAGTTTTCTTGTACTTAAGTCGGCATTGTGCCTTTTGTATTCAATTCCGATGCAATATCTGTGTTTCATCGTCAATAAGAAGGTCAGAGGGATACAGTAAACCTTAAGTGAAGCATCGGAATCTATACCTAGTATAACAGGAATTGTTCAAACATAGACAGTTAGAAGAGTTTGTTGTCTTGTACTTAAGTCGGCATTGTGCCTTTTCTATTTAAATCCGACGCAATTTCTATGTTGCATCGTCAATTAGAAGGTCAGAGGGATACAGTAAACCTGACGTGAAGCATCGGAATCAATAACTAGTGTCACAGGAATGGTTCACAACATAGACAGTAAGAAGAGTCACTTATCTTGTACTTAAGTCGGCATTGTGCCTTTTATATTTAATTCCGATGCCATTTCTGTGTTTCATCGTCAATAAGAAGGTCAGAGGGATACAGTAAACCTGACGTGAAGCATCAGAATCTATAACTAATGTAATAGGTATGGTTCAAACCACAGACAGTAAGAAGAGTCAGTTATCTTGTACTTAAGTCGGCATTGTGCCTTTTGTACTTAATTCCGAAGCGATTTCTGTGTTTCATCGTCAATAAGAAGGACAGAGTGATACAGTAAACCTGAAGTAAAGCATCGGAATCTATAACGAGTGTCACATGAATGGTTCAAAATATAGACAGTAAGAAAAGTCAGTTTTCTTGTACTTAAGTCGAGATTGTGCCTTTTATATTTAATTCCGATGTAATTTCTGTGTTTCATCGTCAATAAGAACATCAGAGGGATACAGTAAACCTGAAGTGAAGCATTGGAATCTATAACTAGTGTCACAGGAATGGTTCAAAACATAGACAGTAAGAAGAGTCAGTTTTCTAGTACTTAAGTCGGCATTGTGCCTTTTGAATTTAATTCCGATTCAATTTCTGTGTTTCATCGTCAATAAGAAGGTCAGAGGGATACAGTAGACCTAAGTGAAGCATCGGAATCTATAACTAGTGTCACATGAATGGTTCAAAACATAGACAGTGAGAAGAGTCAGTTTTCTTGTACTTAAGTCAGCATTGTGCCTTTTGTAATTAATTCCGATACAATATCTGTGTTTCATCGTCAATAAGAAGGTCAGTGGGATACAGTAAACCTGAAGTGAAGCATCGGAATTTATAACTAGTGTCACAGGAATGGTTCAAAACATAGACAGTAAGAAGATTCAGTTTTCTTGTACTTAAGTCGGCATTGTTCCTATTGTATTTAATTCCGATGCAATATCTGTTTTACATCGTCAATAAGAAGGTCAGAGGGATACAGTAAACCTGAAGTGAAGCGTCGGAATCTATAACTAGTGTCTCAGGAATGGTTCAAATCATAGACAATAAGAAGAATCAGTTATCTTGTACTTAAGTCGGCATTGTGCGTTTTGTATTTACTTCCGAAGCAATTTCTGTGTTTCATCGTCAATAAGAAGGTCAGAGGGATACAGTAAACCTGAAGTAAAGCATCGGAATCTATAACGAGTGTCACATGAATGGTTCAAACATAGACAGTGAGAAGAATCAGTTTTCTTGTACTTAAGTCGGCATTGTGCCTTTTGTATTCAATTCCGATGCAATATCTGTGTTTCATCGTCAATAAGAAGGTCAGAGGGATACAGTAAACCTAAAGTGAAACTTCGGAATCTATACCTAGTATAACAGGAATTGTTCAAACATAGACAGTTAGAAGAGTTAGTTGTCTTGTACTTAAGTCGGCATTGTGCCTCTTCTATTTAAATCCGATGCAATTTCTATGTTTCATCGTCAATAAGAAGGTCAGAGGGATACAGTAAACCTGACGTGAAGCATCGGAATCTATAACTAATGTAATAGGTATGGTTCAAACCACAGACAGTAAGAAGAGTCAGTTATCTTGTACTTAAGTCGGCATTGTGCCTTTTGTACTTAATTCCGAAGCAATTTCTGTCTTTCATCGACAATAAGAAGGACAGAGGGATACAGTAAACCTGAAGTAAGGCATCGGTATCTATAACTAGTGTCTCAGGAATGGTTCAAAACATAGACAGTAAGATGAGTCAGATTTCTTGTACTTAAGTCGGCATTGTGTCTTTTATATTTAATTCCGATTCAATTTCTGTGTTTCATCGTCAATTAGAAGGTCAGAGGGAAACAGTAAACCTGAAGTGAAGCATCGGAATCTATAACTAGTGTCACAGGAATGGTTCAAATCATAGACAATAAGAAGAATCAGTTATCTTGTACTTAAGTAGGCATTGTGTCTTTTGTATTTAATTCCGAAGCAATTTCTGTGTTTCATCGTCAATAAGAAGGTCAGAGGAATACAGTAAACGTGAAGTAACGCATCTGAATCTATAACGAGTGTCACATGAATGGTTCAAAATATAGGCAGTAAGAAGAGTCAGTTTTCTTGTACTTAAGTCGGCATTGTACCTTTTGTATTAATTCCGATGCAATTTCTGTGTTTCATCGTCAATAAGGAGGTCAGAAGGATACAGTAAACCAGAAGTGAAGCATCGGAATCTATAACTAGTGTCACAGGAATGGTTCAAAACATAGACAGTAAGAAGAGTCAGTTTTCTTGTACTTAAGTCGGCATTGTGCGTTTTGTATTTAATTCCGATGCAATTTCTGTGTTTCATCGTCAATACGAAGGACAGAGGGATACAGTAAACCTGAAGTGATGCATCGGAATCTATAACTAGTGTCACAGGAATGGTTCGATTCATAGACAGTAAGGAGAGTCAGTTTTCTTGTACTTAAAACGGCATTGTGCCTTTTGTATTTAATTCCGATGCAATATCTGTGTTTCATCGTCAATAAGAAGGTCAGAGGGATACAGTAAACCTGAAGTGAAGCATCGGAATCAATTACTAGTGTCACAGGAATGGTTCAAAACATAGACAGTAAGAAGGGTCAGTTTTCTTGTACTTAAGTCGGCATTGTACCTTTTATATTAAATTCCGATGCAATTTCTGTGTTGCATCGTCAATAAGAAGGTGAGAGGGATACAGTAAACCTGAAGTAAAGCATCGGAATCTATAACTAGTGTGACAGGAATGGTTCAAACCACAGACAGTAAGAAGAGTCAGTTATCTTGTACTTAAGTCGGCATTGTGCCTTTTGTACTTAACTCCGAAGCAATTTCTGTGTTTCATCGTCAATAAGAAGGTCAGAGGGATACAGTAAACCTGAAGTAAAGCATCGGAATCTATAACGAGTGTCACATGAATGGTTCAAAATATAGACAGTAAGAAGAGTCAGTTTTCTTGTACTTAAGTCGGCATTGTACCTTTTGTATTAATTCCAATGCAATTTCTGTGTTTCATCGTCAATAAGAAGGTCAGAGGGATACAGTAAACCTGAAGTGAAACATCGGAATCTATAACTAGTGTCACAGGAATGGTTCAAAACATAGACAGTAGGAAGAGTCAGTTTTCTTGTACTTAAGTCGGCATTGTGCCTTTTGTTTTTAATTCCGATGCAATTTCTGTGTTTCATCGTCATCAAGGACGAGGGATACAGTAAACCTGAAGTGATGCATCGGAATCTATAACTAGTGTCACAGGAACGGTTCAAAACATTGACAGTAAGAAGAGTCATTTTTCTTGTACTTAAGTCGGCATTGTGCCTTTTGTATTTAATTCCGATGCAATTTCTGTGTTTCATCGTCAGTATGAAGGTCAGAGGGAAACAGTAAACCTGAAGTAAAGCATCGGAATCTATAACTAGTGTCACAGGAATGGTTCAAATCGTAGACAATCAGAAGGATCAATTATCTTGTACTTAAGTCGGCATTGTGCCTCCTGTATTTAATTCCGAAGCAATTTCTGTGTTTCATCGTCAATAAGAAGGTCAGAGGGATACAGTAAATCTGAAGTAAAGCATCGGAATCTATAACTAGTGTCACAGGAATGGTTCAAATCATAGACAATAAGAAGGATCAATTATCTTGTACTTAAGTCGGCATTGTGCCTTCTGTATTTAATTCCGAAGCAATTTCTGTGTTTCATCGTCAATAAGAAGGTCAGAGGGATACAGTAAACCTGAAGTAAAGCATCGGAATCTATAACGAGTGTCACATGAATGGTTCACAATATAGACAGTAAGAAGAGTCAGTTTTCTTGTACTTAAGTCAGCATTGTGCCTTTTGTTTTTAATTCCGATGCAATTTCTGTGTTTCATCGTCATCAAGAAGGACGAGGGAAACAGTAAACCTGAAGTGAAGCATCGGAATCTATAACTAGTGTCACAGGAATGGTTCAAATCATAGACAATAAGAAGGATCAATTATCTTGTACTTAAGTCGGCATTGTGCCTTTTGTATTTACTTATGATGCAATTTCTGAGTTTCATCGTCAATAAGGAGGCCAGAGGGATACAGTAAACCTGAAGTGAAGCATCGGAATCTATAACTAGTGTCACAATAATGGTTCAAAACATAGACAGTAAGAAGAGTCAGTTTTTTTGTACTTGAGTAGGCTTTGTGCCTTTTGTATTTAATTCCGATGCAATATCTGTGTTTCATCAACAATGTGAAGGTCAGAGGGATACAGTAAACCTGAAGTGCAGCATCGGAATCTACAACTAGTATCACATGAATGGTTCAAACATAGACAGTAAGAAGAGTCAGTTTTCTTGTACTTAAGTCGGCATTGTGCTTTTTGTATTTAATTCCGATGCAATATCTGTGTTTCATCGTCAATAAGAAGGTCAGAGGGATACAGTAAACCTGAAGTGAAGCATCGGAGTCAATAAGTAGAGTCTCAGGAATGGTTCAAAACATAGACAGTAAGAAGAGTCAGTTTTCTTGTACTTAAGTCGGCATTGTGGTTTTTATATTTACTTCCGATGCAATTTCTGTGTTTCATCGTCACTAAGAAGATCAGTGGGATACAGTAAACCTTAAGTGAAGCATTGGAATCTATAACTAGTGTCACAGGAAGGGTTCAAAACATAGACAGTAAGAAGAGTCAGTTTTCTTGTACTTAAGTCGGCATTGCGCCTTTTGTATTTAATTCCGATGCAATATCTGTGTTTCATCGTCAATAAGAAGGTCAGAGGGATACAGCAAACCAGAATAGAAGCATCGGAATCTATAACTAATGTAACAGGAATGATTCAAACATAGACAGTTAGAAGAGTTAGTTTTCTTGTTCTTAAGTCGGCATTGTGCCTTTTCTATTTAATTCCGATGCAATTTCTATGTTTCATCGTCAATTAGAAGGTCAGAGGGATACAGTAAACCAGAAGTGAAGCATCGGAATCTATAACTAGTGTCACAATAATGGTTCAAAACATAGACAGTAAGAAGAGTCGGTTTTTTTGTACTTAAGTCGGCATTGTGCCTTTTGTATTTAATTCCGATGCAGTATCTCTGCTTCATCAACAATGTGAAGGTCAGAGGGATACAGTAAACCTGAAGTGAAGCATCGGAATCTATAACTAGTATCACATGAATGGTTCAAACATAGACATTAAGAAGAGTCAGTTTTCTTGTACTTAAGTCGGCATAATGCCTTTTGTATTTAATTCCGATGCAATATCTGTGTTTCATCGTCAATAAGAAGGTCAGAGGGATACAGTAAACCTGAAGTGAAGCATCGTAATCTATAACTAGTGTAACAGGAATGGATCAAACATAGACAGTTAGAAGAGTTAGTTTTCTTGTACTTAAGTCGGCATTGTGCCTTTTATATTAAATTCCGATGCAATTTCTGTGTTTCATCGTCAATAAGAAGGTCAGAGGGATACAGTAAACCTGAAGTGAAGCATCGGAAACTATAACTAGTGTAACGGGAATGGTTCAAACCACAGACAGTAAGAAGAGTCAGTTATCTTGTACTTAAGTCCGCATTGTGCCTTTTGTACTTAATTCCGAAGCAATTTCTGTGTTTCATCGCCAATAAGAAGGTCAGAGGGATACAGTAAACCTGAAGTAAAGCATCGGAATCTAAACCGAGCGTCACATGAATGGTTCAAAATATAGACAGTAAGAAGAGTCAGTTTTCTTGTACTTAAGTCGGCATTGTACCTTTTGTATTAATTCCGATGCAATTTATGTGTTTCATCGTCAATAAGAAGGTCAGAGGGATACAGTAAACCTGAAGTGAAACATCGGAATCTATAACTAGTGTCTCAGGAATGGTTCAAAACATAGACAGTAAGAAGAGTCAGTTTTCTTGTACTTAAGTCGGCATTGTGCCTTTTGTTTTTAATTCCGATGCAATTTCTGTGTTTCATCGTCATCAAGAAGAACGAGGTATACAGAAAACCTGAAGTGATGCATCGGAATCTATAACTAGTGTCACAGGAACGGTTCAAAACATTGACAGTAAGAAGAGACATTTTTCTTGTACTTAAGTCGGCATTGTGCCTTTTGTTTTTAATTCCGATGCAATTTCTGTGTTTCATCGTCAGTATGAAGGTCAGAGGGAAACAGTAAACCTGAAGTAAAGCATCGGAATCTATAACTAGTGTCACAGGAATGGTTCAAATCATAGACAATAAGAAGGATCAATTATCTTGTACTTAAGTCGGCATTGTGCCTTTTGTATTTAATTATGATGCAATTTCTGAGTTTCATCGTCAATAAGGAGGCTAGAGGGATACAGTAGACCTCAAGTGAAGCATCGGAATCTATAAATAGTGTCACAACAATGGTTCAAACCATAGACAGTAAGAAGAGTCTTTTTTTTTGTACTTGAGTAGGCATTGTGCCTTTTGTATTTAATTCCGATGCAATATCTGTGTTTCATCAACAATGTGAAGGTCGGAGGGATACAGTAAACCTGAAGTGCAGCATCGGAATCTACAACTAGTATCACATGAATGATTCAAACATAGGCAGTAAGAAGAGTCAGTTTTCTTGTACTTAAGTCAGCATTGTGCCTTTTGTATTTAATTCCGATGCAATATCTGTGTTTCATCGTCAATAAGAAGGTCAGAGGGATACAGTAAACCTAAAGTGAAGCATTGGAATCTATAACTAGTGTCACAGGAAGGGTTCAAAACATAGACAGTAAGAAGAGTCAGTTTTCTTGTACTTAAGTCAGCATTGTGCCTTTTGTATTTAATTCCGATGCAATATCTGTGTTTCATTGTCAATAAGAAGGTCAGAGGGATACAGTAAACCTGAATAGAAGCATCGGAATCTATAACTAGTGTAACAGGAATGGTTCAAACATAGACAGTTAGAAGAGTTAGTTTTCTTGTACTTAAGTCGGCATTGTGCCTTTTCTATTTAATTCCGATGCAATTTCTATGTTTCATCGTCAATTAGAAGGTCAGAGGGATACAGTAAACCAGAAGTGAGGCATTGGAATCTATAACTAGTGTCACAGGAATGGTTCAGTACATAGACAGTAAGGAGAGTCAGTTTTCTTGTACTTAAGTCGGCATTGTGCCTTTTGTATTTAATTCCGATGCAATTTCTGTGTTTCATCGTCAATAAGATCTTCAGAAGGATACAGTAAAACTGAAGTGAAGCATCGGAATCTATAACTAGTGTCACAGGAATGGTTCAAAACATAGACTCTAAGAAGAGTCAGTTTTCTTGTACTTAAGTCGGCATAGTGCCTTTTGTATTTAATTCCGATGCAATATCTGTGTTTCATCGTCAATAAGAAGGTCAGAGGGATACAGTAAACCTGAAGTGAAGCATCGTAATCTATAACTAGTGTAACAGGAATGGATCAAACATAGACAGTTAGAAGAGTTAATTTTCTTGTACTTAAGTCGGCATAGTGCCTTTTATATTAAATTCCGATGCAATTTCTGTGTTTCATCGTCAATAAGAAGGTCAGAGGGATACAGTAAACCTGAAGTGAAGCATCGGAAACTATAACTAGTGTAACGGGAATGGTTCAAACCACAGACAGTAAGAAGAGTCAGTTATCTTGTACTTAAGTCGGCATTGTGCCTTTTGTACTTAATTCCGAAGCAATATCTGTGTTTCATCGTCAATAAGAAGGTCAGAGGGATACAGTAATCCTGAAGTAAAGCATTGGAATCTATAACGAGTATCACATGAATGGTTCAAAATATAGACAGTAAGAAGAGTCAGTTTTCTTGTACTTAAGTCGGCATTGTACCTTTTGTATTAATTCCGATGCAATTTCTGTGTTTCATCGTCAATAAGAAGGTCAGAGGGATACAGTAAACCTCAAGTGAAGCATCGGAATCTATAACTAGCGTCACAGGAATGGTTCAAGACACAGACAGTAAGAAGAGTCAGTTTTCTTGTACTTAAGTCGGCATTGTGCCATTTGTATTTAATTCCGATGCAATTTCTGTGTTTCATCGTCATCAAGAAGGACAGAGGGATACAGTAAACCTGAAGTGATGCATCGGAATCTATAACTAGTGTCACAGGAATGGTTCAAAACATAGACAGTAAGAAGTGTCAGTTTTCTTGTACTTAAGCCGGCATTGTGCCCTTTGTATTTAATTCCGATGCAATTTCTGTGTTTCATCGTCAATAAGAAGGTCAGTGGGATACAGTAAACCTGAAGTGGAGCATTGGAATCTATAACTAGTGTCACAGGACTGGTTCAAAACATAGACAGTAAGAAGAGTCAGTTTTCTTGTACTTAAGTCGGCATAGTGCCTTTTGTATTTAATTCCGATGCAATATCTGTGTTTCATCGTCAATAAGAAGGTCAGAGGGATACAGTAAACCTGAAGTGAAGCATCGGAATCTATAACTAGTGTTACAGGAATGGTTCAAACATAGACAGTTAGAAGAGTTAGTTTTCTTGTACTTAAGTCGGCATTGTGCCTTTTGTGTTTAATTCCGATGCAATTTCTGGGTGTCATCGTCAACAAGAAGGTCAGAGGGGTACAGTAAACCTGAAGTGATGCATCGGAATCTATAACTAGTGTCACAGGAATGGTTCAAACCACAGACAGTAAGAGGAGTCAGTTATCTTGTACTTAAGTCGGCATTGTGCCTTTTGTACTTAATTCCGAAGCAATTTCTGTTTTTCATCGTCAATAAGAAGGTCAGAGGGATACAGTAAACCTGAAGTAAAGCATCGGAATTTATAACGAGTGTCACATGAATGGTTCAAAATATAGACAGTAAGAAGAGTCAGTTTTCTTGTACTTATGTCGGCATTGTACATTTTGTATTAATTCTGATGCAATTTCTGTGTTCCATCGTCAATAAGAAGGTCAGAGGGATACAGTAAACCAGAAGTGAAGCATCGGAATCTATAACTAGTGTGACAGGAATGGTTCAAAACATAGACAGTAAGAAGAGTCAGTTTTCTTGTACTTAAGTCGGCATTGTGCCTTTTGTATTTAATTCCGATGAAATTTCTGTGTTTCATCGTCAATAAGTAGGTCAGTGGGATACAGTAAACCTGAAGTGGAGCATTGGAATCTATAACTAGTGTCACAGGAATGGTTAAAAACATAGACAGTAAGAAGAGTCAGTTTTCTTGTTCTTAAGTCGGGATAATGCCTTTTGTATTTAATTCCGATGCAATATCTGTGTTTCATCGTCAATAGGAAGGTCGGAGGGATACAGTAAACCTGAAGTGAAGCATCGGAATCTATACCTAGTGTCACAGGAATGGTTCAAAACATAGACAGTAAGAAAAGTCAGTTTTCTTGTACTTAAGTCGGCATTGTGGCTTTTATATTTACTTCCGTTGCAATTTCTGTGTTTCATCGTCACTAAGAAGATCAGTGGGATACAGTAAACCTTAAGTGAAGCATTGGAATCTATAACTAGTGTCACAGGAAGGGTTCAAAACATAGACAGTAAGAAGAGTCAGTTTTCTTGTACTTAAGTCGGCATTGTGCCTTTTGTATTTAATTCCGATGCAATATCTGTGTTTCATTGTCAATAAGAAGGTCAGAGGGATACAGTAAACCTGAATAGAAGCATCGGAATCTATAACTAGTGTAACAGGAATGGTTCAAACATAGACAGTTAGAAGAGTTAGTTTTCTTGTACTTAAGTCGGCATTGTGCCTTTTCTATTTAATTCCGATGCAATTTCTATGTTTCATCGTCAATTAGAAGGTCAGAGGGATACAGTAAACCAGAAGTGAAGCATTGGAATCTATAACTAGTGTCACAGGAATGGTTCAGTACATAGACAGTAAGGAGAGTCAGTTTTCTTGTACTTAAGTCGGCATTGTGACTTTTGTATTTCATTCCGATGCAATTTCTGTGTTTCATCGTCAATAAGATCTTCAGAAGGATACAGTAAAACTGAAGTGAAGCATCGGAATCTATAACTAGTGTCACAGGAATGGTTCAAAACATAGACTGTAAGAAGAGTCAGTTTTCTTGTACTTAAGTCGGCATAGTGCCTTTTGTATTTAATTCCGATGCAATATCTGTGTTTCATCGTCAATAAGAAGGTCAGAGGGATACAGTAAACCTGAAGTGAAGCATCGTAATCTATAACTAGTGTAACAGGAATGGATCTAACATAGACAGTTAGAAGAGTTAGTTTTCTTGTACTTAAGTCGGCATTGTGCCTTTTATATTAAATTCCGATGCAATTTCTGTGTTTCATCGTCAATAAGAAGGTCAGAGGGATACAGTAAACCTGAAGTGAAGCATCGGAAACTATAACTAGTGTAACGGGAATGGTTCAAACCACAGACAGTAAGAAGAGTCAGTTATCTTGTACTTAAGTCGGCATTGTGCCATTTGTACTTAATTCCGAAGCAATTTCTGTGTTTCATCGTCAATAAGAAGGTCAGAGGGGTACAGTAATCCTGAAGTAAAGCATTGGAATCTATAACGAGTATCACATGAATGGTTCAAAATATAGACAGTAAGAAGAGTCAGTTTTCTTGTACTTAAGTCGGCATTGTACCTTTTGTATTAATTCCGATGCAATTTCTGTGTTTCATCGTCAATAAGAAGGTCAGAGGGATACAGTAAACCTCAAGTGAAGCATCGGAATCTATAACTAGCGTCACAGGAATGGTTCAAAACACAGACAGTAAGAAGAGTCAGTTTTCTTGTACTTAAGTCGGCATTGTGCCATTTGTATTTAATTCCGATGCAATTTCTGTGTTTCATCGTCATCAAGAAGGACAGAGGGATACAGTAAACCTGAAGTGATGCATCGGAATCTATAACTAGTGTCACAGGAATGGTTCAAAACATAGACAGTAAGAAGAGTCAGTTTTCTTGTACTTAAGCCGGCATTGTGCCCTTTGTATTCAATTCCGATGCAATTTCTGTGTTTCATTGTCAATAAGAAGGTCAGAGGGATACAGTAAACCAGAAGTGAAGCATCGGAATCTATAACTAGTGTAACAGGAATGGTTCAAAACATAGACAGTAAGAAGAGTCAGTTTTCTTGTACTTAAGTCGGCATTGTGCCTTTTGTAATTAATTCCGATGAAATTTCTGTGTTTCATCGTCAATAAGAAGGTCAGTGGGATACAGTAAACCTGAAGTGGAGCATTGGAATCTATAACTAGTGTCACAGGACTGGTTCAAAACATAGACAGTAAGAAGAGTCAGTTTTCTTGTACTTAAGTCGGCATAGTGCCTTTTGTATTTAATTCCGATGCAATATCTGTGTTTCATCGTCAATAGGAAGGTCGGAGGGATACAGTAAACCTGAAGTGAAGCATCGGAATCTATACCTAGTGTCACAGGAATGGTTCAAAACATAGACAGTAAGAAGAGTCAGTTTTCGTGTACTTAAGTCGGCATTGTGTCTTTTGTATTTAATTCCGATGCAATTTCTGTGTTTCATTGTCAATAAGAAGGACAGAGGGATACAGTTAACCTGAAGTGAGGCATCAGAATCTATAACTAGTGTCACAGGACTGGTTCAAAACATTGACAGTAAGAAGAGTCAGTTTTCTTGTACTTAAGTCGGCATTGTGCCTTTTGTATTTAATTCCCATGCAATTTCTGTGTTTCATCGTCAATAAGAAGGTCAGAGGGATACAGTAAACCTGAAGTGAAGCATCGGTATCTATAACTAGTGTCACAGGAATGGTTCAAAACATAGACAGTAAGAAGAGTCAGATTTCTTGTACTTAAGTCGGCATTGTGCCTTTTATATTTAATTCCGATGCAATTTCGGTGTTTCATCGTCAATAAGAAGGTCAGAGGGAAACAGTAAACCTGAAGTGAAGCATCGGAATCTATAACTAGTGTCACAGGAATGGTTCAAATCATAGAGAATAAGAAGAATCAGTTATCTTGTACTTAAGTCGGCCTTGTGTCTTTTGTATTTAATTCCGAAGCAATTTCTGTGTTTCATCGTCAATAAGAAGGTCAGAGGAATACAGTAAACCTGAAGTAAAGCATCAGAATCTATAACGAGTGTCACATGAATGGTTCAAAAACATAGACAGTAAGAAGAGTCAGTTATCTTGTACTTAAGTCGGCATTGTGCCTATTGAATTTAATTCCGATGCAATTTCTGTGTTTCATCGTCAATAAGAAGGTCAGAGGGAAACAGTAACCCTGAAGTGAAGCATTAGAATCTATAACTAGTGTCACAGGAAATTTCAAAGCATAGGCAGTAAGAAGAGTCAGTTTTCTTGTACTTGAGTCGGCATTGTGCCTTTTGTATTTAATTCCGATGCAATCTGTGTTTCATCGTCAATAAGAACATCAGAGGGATACAGTAAACCTAAAGTGGAGCATTGGAATCTATAACTAGTGTCACAGGAATGGTTCACACCACAGACAGTAAGAAGAGTCAGTTATCTTGTACTTAAGCCAGCAGTGTGCCTTTTGTACTTAATTCCGACGCAATTTCTGTTTTTCATCGTCAATAAGAAGGTCAGAGGGATACAGTAATCCTGAAGTAAAGCATTGGAATCTATAACGAGTATCACATGAATGGTTCAAAATATAGACAGTAAGAAGAGTCAGTTTTCTTGTACTTAAGTCGGCAATGTACCTTTTGTATTAATTCCGATGCAATTTCTGTGTTTCATCGTCAATAAGATGGCCAGAGGGATACAGTAAACCTGAAGTGAAGCATCGGAATCTATAACTAGTGTCACAGGAATGGGTCAAAACATAGACAGTAAGAAGAGTCTGTTTTCTTTTACTTAAGTCGGCATTGTGCCTTTTGTATTTAATTCCGATGCAATTTCTGTGTTTCGTCGTCATCAGGAAGGACAGAGGGATACAGTAAACCTGAAGTGATGCATCGGAATCTATAACTAGTGTCACAGGAATGGTTCAAAACATAGACAGTAAGAAGAGTCAGTTTTCTTGTACTTAAGCCGGCATTGTGCCCTTTGTATTCAATTCCGATGCAATTTCTGTGTTTCATTGTCAATAAGAAGGTCAGAGGGATACAGTAAACCAGAAGTGAAGCATCGGAATCTATAACTAGTGTGACAGGAATGGTTCAAAACATAGACAGTAAGAAGAGTCAGTTTTCTTGTACTTAAGTCGGCATTGTGCCTTTTGTATTTAATTCCGATGAAATTTCTGTGTTTCATCGTCAATAAGAAGGTCAGTGGGATACAGTAAACCTGAAGTGGAGCATTGGAATCTATAACTAGTGTCACAGGACTGGTTCAAAACATAGACAGTAAGAAGAGTCAGTTTTCTTGTACTTAAGTCGGCATAGTGCCTTTTGTATTTAATTCCGATGCAATATCTGTGTTTCATCGTCAATAGGAAGGTCGGAGGGATACAGTAATCCTGAAGTAAAGCATTGGAATCTATAACGAGTATCACATGAATGGTTCAAAATATAGACAGTAAGAAGAGTCAGTTTTCTTGTACTTAAGTCGGCAATGTACCTTTTGTATTAATTCCGATGCAATTTCTATGTTTCATCGTCAATTAGAAGGGTCAGAGGGATACAGTAAACCAGAAGTGAAGCATCGGAATCTATAACTAGTGTCACAATAATGGTTCAAAACATAGACAGTAAGAAGAGTCGGTTTTTTTTGTACTTAAGTCGGCATTGTGCCTTTTGTATTTAATTCCGATGCAGTATCTCTGCTTCATCAACAATGTGAAGGTCAGAGGGATACAGTAAACCTGAAGTGAAGCATCGGAATCTATAACTAGTATCACATGAATGGTTCAAACATAGACATTAAGAAGAGTCAGTTTTTCTTGTACTTAAGTCGGCATAATGCCTTTTGTATTTAATTCCGATGCAATATCTGTGTTTCATCGTCAATAAGAAGGTCAGAGGGATACAGTAAACCTGAAGTGAAGCATCGTAATCTATAACTAGTGTAACAGGAATGGATCAAACATAGACAGTTAGAAGAGTTAGTTTTCTTGTACTTAAGTCGGCATTGTGCCTTTTATATAAATTCCGATGCAATTTCTGTGTTTCATCGTCAATAAGAAGGTCAGAGGGATACAAGTAAACCTGAAGTGAAGCATCGGAAACTATAACTAGTGTAACGGGAATGGTTCAAACCACAGACAGTAAGAAGAGTCAGTTATCTTGTACTTAAGTCCGCATTGTGCCTTTTGTACTTAATTCCGAGCAATTTCTGTGTTCATCGCCAATAAGAAGGTCAGAGGGATACAGTAAACCTGAAGTAAAGCATCGGAATCTAAACCGAGCGTCACATGAATGGTTCAAAATATAGACAGTAAGAAGAGTCAGTTTTCTTGTACTTAAGTCGGCATTGTACCTTTTGTATTAATTCCGATGCAATTTATGTGTTTCATCGTCAATAAGAAGGTCAGAGGGATACAGTAAACCTGAAGTGAAACATCGGAATCTATAACTAGTGTCTCAGGAATGGTTCAAAACATAGACAGTAAGAAGAGTCAGTTTTCTTGTACTTAAGTCGGCATGTGCCTTTTGTTTTTAATTCCGATGCAATTTCTGTGTTTCATCGTCATCAAGAAGAACGAGGTATACAGAAAACCTGAAGTGATGCATCGGAATCTATAACTAGTGTCACAGGAACGGTTCAAAACATTGACAGTAAGAAGAGACATTTTTCTTGTACTTAAGTCGGCATTGTGCCTTTTGTTTTAATTCCGATGCAATTTCTGTGTTTCATCGTCAGTATGAAGGTCAGAGGGAACAGTAAACCTGAAGTAAAGCATCGGAATCTATAACTAGTGTCACAGGAATGGTTCAAATCGATAGACAATAAGAAGGATCAATTATCTTGTAGCTTAAGTCGGCATTGTGCC